>NW_010121041.1:0-1329 GCF_000699245.1 Pterocles gutturalis
CCCCCCCTTCCATGATCTGTAGACCCTCAGTTTCCTCTGACATTAACAGACATCTGATCCAGGTCTCAAATGAAAATGAAGTTGTTTCCCCTCTCTTCTTCCAAGTCCATTACTTTTGGATACTTGATGTCTTTAAGGCTGGAGCTTAACTGTTATCTTTATGAGGCCCAACACCAAGCCTGTTAAATTACCTGCAGAAAACTGGTATGAGAAGATACGGCAATATTCAAACTCCAAACTGGAGAGGCATTACTTTAAGTCAGGTTGAAGGCAGATGACCCCTAGAAGCCACATCAAGGACACACGGGGGCTCAGTAAAGTGCCTAAAGGTGGGAAAGAAACGAAAGGGAGAAGGGCTCGTTACAATCATCAGTGCTGCTGAGTCAACAGTGTGACAGCTAAAAATGCAACTAGCCTCTACATAGCATCAGGTCCTGGAGCAGATAGCAGCATACTGTAAGGAAAGCTCAGCACTGATAAAAGTCTGCAGTGAAAGGACTGCACTATTCCTCACCGTGCAACCTGGAGAAAGTGTATCTCAGTGTAGCAAGAGAGGAGAAGATTGTCCAAAAACTGCTTAGGAGCAAACCAGCTGAAATGGCTCTTTTCCCCATTGGGAGGGGAGGTGCTTCACTTTTATGGGTTACACCCCAGCCAGCCTCATGTTTAGCGTGCCTACGCAGATATGTCTCGTGGTTCAGCACCAAAAAACCCATATCAGCACAAGTACCCCATGTATGACATATGGAGCAAGATACCACAGACACAATCTTTATTTTTGGGATAAATGACTGACTAAGCATGGTACCAAGACTACCAGAGCCAGGACATGTGAATACCACAGAAAACCTTTCAGCATCACAAACAATATGCCTGTGTCCTATCCGGCCACTGCCATTTATTGTTGATGACAATTTTGGCTATGGGATGGATGTTAGCAGCCAGGCTGCATTTCCCACTGCAGAACACTATCACCACCTCGTGTTTGTGACATGAAACAGCAGTGCTGCAGGTGCAGTACATGCACAAAATAACAGCTGCCAAGAACAGAGGAAAATAGCAATGGTTGTACATGTGGTATCACCTTTTATGTAGCTGTTATTTTCCCCTCCGTAGGAAGCTATTTTCCCCTTCATTAGTGCAAATATAGAATCATAGAATCATTAAGGTTGGAAAAGACCTCAAGGATCATCAAGTCCAACCGTCATCCCAACACCACCTAACCCACTAACCCATGTCCCCAAGCACCACATCTCCACGTTTCTTGACCCCCTCCAGGGATGGTGACTCCACCACTTCCCTGGGCAGCCTGTTCCAATGCCTCATCAC
>NW_010121041.1:1535-5754 GCF_000699245.1 Pterocles gutturalis
CGCCTGGTCGGCCCGGTGCTCCAGACCCTTCCCCAGCTCCGTTGCCCTTCTCTGGACTTGCTCCAGCCCCTCAATGTTCTTCTTGTGGTGAGGGGCCCAAAACTGACCCCAGGATTCAAGGTGCAGCCTCACCAGTGCCGAGTCCAGGGGCACAATCCCTGCCCTAGTCCTGCTGGACACACTATTTCTGCCATGTTAAATGCCATATAAATATGCCATGTTTGTAGGGGATGAAGGGACTTGTAAAGGCAAAGCATGATATAACTAAATACCAGTTTGATCCTCTACATTTTAAGAATGCCATGGGAGTTAATAGGGAAGGAAAATGACGTTAATGAAAAACACAGAGATTTCAAGAGCACCTGTGGGATTCTGGGAAGAGCATCAACGGCATCAACAGAAGTTACACATACTAATGGAGAGATCAAGAGGCTGCCTTGGAAAGACAAGTATTTCCAGTCCACCATTGGTGCCAGAGCTTTAGAGGATGGTCCCCACAGACTGATGCAGCACTGCACTGATTTATCCAGTCTATAGTTAATTGCAATTATCTTGTTTGTATTAATTGCTGATTGATATTGTAAAACATGGAAATTGTCTAATCCAGTTCCATTAGCACTGAGAGAAGAAATGAGATTGGGCACATACATGGAGTTGCTCCAGGATCAAATAAGAAAGCAGACCCTCGTCTGTTTAGCCTTTGAATTTAATGTTTGTGTCCTGGTTTCAGCTGAGACAGTTAACTTTCTTCACAGTAGCTAGTGAGAGGTTATGTCTTGGATTTGTGCTGAGAAGAAAGCTAATAACAGTGATGTTTGTCGTTGTTGCCGGGACAGCCCAAGGTCTCTTCAGCTTCTCTGCTGTGCCAGTGTCTGCAGGGGCAGGAGAAGCTGGGAGGGACTACTCAAACTTCAGCACCTGCTATATCAACACAGACTGTAGCTATCCAAATTTTCATACAGCTGCGACTACACAAATCCCAGCACCTGCGACAAAGATTCCAAGCCCTGCACCCATCAGGGTGACTTCCACTTCAGCGCCCGCTGCAGCAACTTCAACTCCGATGTCTGCCGTGACTCCAACCCCAGCACCCTCCACAACAACTCTGGTTCCAGCACCCACAACAGCAACTCCAGCCATGGCACCCATGGCTACAACTTCAACCTCAGCCACGGTGCCTGTGGTTACAACTTCAACCCCAACAACTGCTGCGCCAACTCCAATCATGGAGCCCGTGGCAGTGACTTCAACCTCAGCAACTCTGGTCCCGGCATCCACTGCTGCAACTCCAGTCCTGGTGCCTTCAATGGTGACTCAACCCCAGTGCCCCCTGCAGTGACTCCAGTGTCAGTGACTTCAACTCCGGTGCCTTCAACCTTGGCAACTCCAGCTCTGGCACCTGTGATGACAACTCCAACCATGGCGCCTGCGACAGTGACTCCGACCTCAGCAACTCCAGTCCTGGTACCCACCATTGCGACTCCAACCACAGTGCCTGTGGTGACAACTCCAACTCCAGCACACTCCACGACAACAACAGCCCTGGTGCCAAGTACAGCAACTACAACCGCCACTATTCAAACTTCACTGAACAGCACGTCGGGGTCTGTACAGTTATCAGCTGCCCCCACATGTCAGAAGAAAACAACACAAAAGTTAACAGGTGTAGGAAAGGAGGAAGGAGCTCTTCCTATGAGGGAAGAAGAGGAAGAAAACTATGACCTTGACAGCAAGGATGTGGGCTACTCCAGAGCAGGGCCATCACGAGCATGGGGGAAAGAAGGAGAAATGATAGAAGAGACAGTAACCACCCGATCTCTATCCCGGAGTGAGCTATGAGACATCCGAAAAGATTACAGCCGTAATCAAGGGGAACACATTGTCACCTGATTGCTCAGATGCTGGGATGGTGGAGCTAGTAGCCTGGATCTAGAAGGCAGAGAAGCCAGACAGCTGGGATCCCTTGCTAAGGAAGGAGGCATCAATAAAGCAACTGGAAGAAGGCAAGAAGCTCGCAGCCTCTGGACACGACTCCTAGCAGCTGTAAGGGAGAGGTATCCCCACAAGGAACACATTGTATGTAATCCAGGCAAGTGGGTCAACATAGGGAGTGGTATCCCATACCTGAGGGAACTGGCTGTGCAGGAGGTGATCTACTATGACCCGAGAAACCCACAGTTACCCGAAGATCCAGATGAAGTCTAGTGCATGTGGCCCATGTGGTGGAAGGTTCTATGGAGTGCACCACCATCATATTCTCACTCACTAGCAATAATAGATGTCAGAGATGTCACCCTGGGTGGAGTGGTTACCAAACTCTGGCAATATGAAGAGAACACCTCCTTACAGGCTTGCGTTTTGGCTGTTGAGAAATTGTCTTAGATGCTGTCCCGGGAGTTCTGGCAGTTGAGAGAAGGTATGGCCTACTGCCCATGGATGCAGACCAGTATCTCAGTGGTTCAGAGCAAGCGTTCCCCTGCTCAAGGGAGATGGTATACACCACATGGCAAACTGTGGTTTTACCTGCACGACCATGGAGAATACATGAGAAGATGGGATGGAAAACCAACCTCGGCCCTAGAGGCACAGGTACGCAATCTGCAAAGAAGAACAAAGACAACTGGGAGTTTTTATGGTGCTTCGCAGAAAATTGCTGCTCCAGTTTCCATGAATCCATTCCTCAAACAAAATGGAAGAGTTTATTTCGACTTTACTCCTGATTCTGTGAGTAGAATTTCTGATTGGTATTCACTGAGTAACCAAAATGAGATTGGGGCATCTAGACTGGCAACATAAGGGTGAAAAATTCTTAACTCTGTGGACCCCTGACGCCTCAGGCCATCAAGGAAGAGATGTAACATACAATGGGCTCGTGATCGAGGGGTGGACTTAACCACGGACCCTATTGCACAGGTTATCCATGAATGTGAAACTTGTGCTGAAGTCAGAACTTTTACGTACCGTAGATGGGGATAAAGTCCCTGTGGTGCATATCAAGAATGTGCTGGGGAAGACAGTCTGGGTTATTCCTGCCTCGGGTAAAGGAAAACCCATTCGTGGGATTGCTTTTGCTCAAGGACCTGGGTGCACTTGGTGGCTAATGCAGAAGGACGGAGAGGTCTGATGTGTACCTCAGGGGGATTTGATGTTGGGTGAAAATGGCTGATGAACTTAATTGTACAATATTAATTTCTGCATAACCCTGCCATTGCATATTATCATTGCTATGGTTGTTATATATTATACTAATTATATTCTCTTAAGAATCACCCAGGCTCAACAGAACCAGAACTGATGTCCGGCAACTTCCCTGAGACTAACATCCTCAACCCACAGACTGTGGATGTGTACATTCCAGATGCAATATGCAACAGAGACTACACAGCATCCATCTGCTGCATCCAGCATCACACACTACCAACTGAGTGAACTCCACATTGTCTTTCCTGCCTTAAAAGATTGCCATGACAGATGAAGCCCAAAGTCGTGGACTAAATGAACTCTGTAACATTTTGGAGGGGTGGTCCATAGATTAAGGAAATTATATCTGTGTGTATGTATATCAAAAGATGGGGAAAATGGTGGGACCCAAGCATGACATGAACGGTATGGAACGGTGGAGAACGTCCTGGTTTCATCTGAGACACAGTTAACTTCATAGTAGCTAGTGAGAGGCTATGTTTTGGATTTGTGCTAAGAAGGCGGTTGATAGCATAGTGATGTTTACGGTTGCTGCCAGGACAGCCCAAGGTCTTTTCAGCTTCTCTGCTGTGCCAGTGTCTGCAGGTACAGGAGGAGCTGGGAGGGAGCACAGCGCCCATTGTTGTGCATTGCACCATTGCACCTCAAGTTGCACCAGGGGAGGTTTAGGCTGGATATTAGAAAAAATTTCTTCCCTGAAAGAGTGATGAGGCATTGGAACAGGCTGCCCAGGGAAGTGGTGGAGTCACCATCCCTGGAGGGGGTCAAGAAACGTGGAGATGTGGTGCTTCGGGACATGGGTTAGTGGGTTGGGTGGTGTTGGGTTGACGGTTGGACTTGATGATCCTTGAGGTCTTTTCCAACCTTAATGATTCTGTGATTCCATGAAAGCTCATGAATCACAAGCCGTCCAGCAGAACTCAAGTTTCTCCAGCTCCCAGACTCCATTTGTTCTGGTTTCTCATGCTTAGCTGGGACAATCAGCACACACTCTGCTTTTTTCTGCCGCCACCCCCCT
>NW_010121042.1:0-472 GCF_000699245.1 Pterocles gutturalis
GGGGGAGTGCCGGGACCCCGGGCGCGGGCGGCACCGTCCCAGCCCTGCCTGCGCGAGGGGAACCCGAAGAGCACCGTAAAGGGAGCACGGAGCCAGCCTTTGCTAATCAAACCCATTAAATCATCCCAACCTGCGCGCGAGGAATAATCCGGGGAGGAATAACGCACCGGCGGTGAGTCTGTTTTGCTTTCGCCTGACGGATGAAGGTGGGGAGCTGGGATGAAGGTCTCTGAGGATGCTTCGGCGCAGAAAAACGCAACCGCGCACCGGGAAGAGCCCGGCGTCGAAGCTGGACACCGGCCATGTGCTGGCCCCGCTCGCCAAAAAACCCCCCTGGAGAGGATCCAGCCGCCCCGGAGAGGATCCATCCCTCTCCAGGCTGCAACTTGCCTCCATTTAACGCAGAAACCACCTCCCGGGTGACAACGGGGAACCGCGCGATGCAAAGAGCCTCTCCAGGGAATTCAATGCA
>NW_010121043.1:0-25770 GCF_000699245.1 Pterocles gutturalis
TTGGCCTTCTTGGCCACCTGTGCACACTGGTTTATAATGTAAATAATCAAATATTCTTGCTGATGATGGTTCAAGAGGACCAGCGTGGTCACTAAAATATTAATTATTCGTCTTTTTACAGATGTAATGATTTTCCAGGTTAATTATGAGCTCTGTCTCACTGTCTCTGTCAGAGCAGTCTTGAGACACTGGGGGTGGCAGACTGATGGCTGATGGCTACACACACAGCTGAGAAAGACCACAGATAAGGGAAAGGCCAGTCCCAATAATGAGAAACTAGACAAACTTATCATAAAAGAGTAGCTAAAAATAATGCACTGTATTTTCTGTGTAAACCCAACCACCACAGTGATTTATAGCAAACCAAAAGCAGTTTTACACCGGTTTTATCTTTCTTCTCTAGGTAGAGAATTTAGTCTGTAAATAGTAATGATTTCACTTTCCTGTTGTGCTAGATACTGCCACAACATCTCTGGATAACATCAAGAGTGATATTGTATAGGCTAGTTGGCCTCCGTCACCCTCCAGGGAAAGAACAGGCAGCATTTAGGAAGAGGGACAATTCTAGTCTTCAATGTCATGCACTACTAAGCAGAACGATGCATTGTAGCTTTTGGTTTTTTGTTTCAGAAAATCCATAAGAAAGGATGTATTTTTTTTCTAAATTAAAAAACCCAAACCAAACCAAACAAAACAAGTAATTTGCAAGTGTTCAGGAGTGTTGAAAATAATTTTGGAAAGTGCTTTAGGCTAATTTTGTAAACCACAACAGAGCTGTAGCGGGTAGAAACACACTTTCATCTTATTTACTTCTCTCTGACTTTAAATGCTGGGTTTGTTAGGAGAAGTTTCTCTTTCAAATCTGCTCAGCATGACATATACTTTCTGGGTTATGAAGTGTCTGGCCACACAAGTACAGACACAGACATGCCCAAAATGCTTATGATCTTTCTGTCCCATATTAACTTTGGGCCAAATCTAGCTTGGCTTTTCAGCCAGGCTTTTCACCTCCAACGGTACAAAAATCAACAGGGCTGATTTTCCATACACCTGGGACTGTGTTTTCCTGTTAATTCCTGCATTAATTCATGCCAAAATCAGGAGAGATGTGCTGTAATTCACTGTATCCAGCCTGAAGGCTGCTGGGCAGATGGTGCGATACACAGGGCAAAGTACGGGCACTCAACCTGGCTGAAGCACACGCGGGTTGGCATCATCTTCAAAAGATGTTCGGCAAGCAATGGTGCGGGTGTAATCTCGCTTCCCGCAGCTTCAGGTCTTTAATCTCTGTGCCCCCCGATTGCAACTGCCTCCCACATCTCCTACAAGTCCTCCCATGCCACAGGACTACGAGTGGGGACTTGTAGTAGGGACTCGTAGAAGGGACTTGCACAGATTTGAGGTCTCTGCCACTGAATTATTTTGCAACCAAAACTGGCTGGTGGGTTTAGAAACCCCAGCCCTCCCCCTCCTCTCCTGGCCATCCTCCCACCTTAGAGAATTTCTGGGAATTTCTGGTGACTTCTGCAAGCAGCCGAGCGTGCGTGTCCCCTCTGCACAGCCGGGCTGCCTCTGTGCGCACTGCAGAGACGCGCACCTCCAGAGGGAGCATTCGCCCTGTCTTAAAGCACCGTGTAAGCAAGGGGAGGAATCTCCTTTCGCAATTTTAGCTGGTTGAAAACAAGCTAAATGCATCCTACCCCAGGTTGTAAGTGCCAGTGCTTCCACTGGTTCTTGCAGACTCAAGTGTGCAGAATTGGGGGTGAGAAGTAGCTCCTTCCAGGTTGTCAGAAGGTACAGCAGTCCAGGAGGGACTGCAGACGCCTGGAGGCATGAACAGGCGAGTGACGAGCACAGTCCCTGCTCACCAGTGACAGATTTCTCACTGTGCAACACAAGCTGGGTTTTGAGCAGTAACCAAGTCCTGAGGTGGCATGTGAAACACTTGTTATTGTGTTGTGCAGGTGCTGAAGCACACACAGACTTGTGAACGTTTGCAGGTCCAAAGAGGCAGAGGGGTCCCTCCGCAGGGGGTGTGGAGCTGCTCCGTACCATTTCTTGGCATTATGGGGTGACCTGCAGCTGGGCTGCAGACAGCCAAGAGACCTGGGAGGGTACCAACAGGAGGGGCGGAGTGGTTCTGCAATATAGCAAGGGGGGCTGAAACGAGATAACCTCTAAGGTCCCTTCCAACCCAAACTATGATTCTATGATTCTATGTATAAGCAATTCCTCCACAACTGGGACTTGTCTATATGTGTCACTCAGTCCCTCATACCAGTGACCCACTGTTAAATTTATAATGATGTCTTCCAGTGCTGTAAAACGTATTTTCCAGCTTCTCACTTTAGACTGAATGATGTTCCAGGCATTTTGTACTTTATGGGAAAACGTGATGTTACGTGTTATTTTACAGTTTGCTCTCCAGTAAAAATATTGTTGATTTTGATTCTTTATTTTTGTATGTTTATTTATGTGGGAAAAAGGAAGATAAGACCCAGTCTGAGTTCTTCTGCAGTGTAAAAAGTTATTTAATGAATAGCAGAAAGAAGGTGATCTGGGATTCTGCAACTGTCTCTTCAGCAAATTAGCTTTAACTAGTGTAATGGCAGGAGCATTCACTTCCAAAAGAGGAGAAAGTTCAATGTTATGCAGTAAATCATCCTTCACTTTTCAGTAATTGGGGCCACATGTCCAGTAGAAGAAAAACCCCAAACTTTTATAGATTTTCTCAAAGTCATAAGGAAATTGTGCTATGCTGCTAAATGTAGTAAGAAAAAATATAAACCTTTTGGACTGTTTTGTTATAAAAAAAGAGAAGAGACTCAAAAATCTGAAGATCCACAAATTTGGTGGTACATAACTAGTTCTACATCACTGGACTCATTGGTTAAACAAGAAAGACAGAAGATCCGAAGGAAGCCTTTTCCTTTACATTTCTGCTCAACATTCCCTTCTTCAGGGATGTCCACAAAGTGTGAGTCCATTTCAGCTGTCAAACAGGTATGAAACAAATGTGTAAAACCCTCTGGAAGTACATAGCCTAAAATTGAGTAATTGTGAGACCTTTTGGTCTTCCCTGACTTTGTCCCTTCTCTGTTCTCTGTCACCTCTTCAGCTCAGGTAAGAAGTTACCTGGTACCCCCTGGGACAAGGGGTGGCTTCTCTGGCTGCTGTAGAAAATGCTTGCTGAGATGCAGGCCTGGGGATGTCAGATCTCTGGGGCATTTCTTTGCAAAGTAGACAAAATCAGTGAACAAAGTAGCTCAAATTCTGAAGGATCCCTCTTGAGTCCAGCAAGAAATTTTGGGCTGAAGCCTGCAGCCCCCATTCAGGGCCCAAGAAAGAGAAATACACTGAAAATCTGAATGTGAGAGTTCACTGAAAACATTATTCAGTGCCCAAGAAATTGGCTTCCTACAGACTGAGAGTGATGGTAGGTGCTAAAGGTCTCATTTTGGACAGAAGAATTTTGGGGCATGTGCTGGGCAAGGAGGGCTCAGGGGGGGCTCCATCCCTCACAGGAAGAGTGGGGCAGGGAGGAGCACAATGGGGGGTACCAGGTGAAGAGGAAGCCCAGGTCCCCTGGGTGAGGAGGGGGAGAAGGGAATGACCAAACCCAAAGGTGTCTCAGGCTACTGGGGACGAAGGAAGAGTTGCAGGGCTGGGGTCAGCACTAGGTCCTGCAAGAGAAAAGGAGGGGTGAGACGGCATGGGGGGTCCCCGTCACTCGTAGCTTCTACAGTAAAGGAGAGGGGCAGTGGGGCGATCTCTCTTTTTCAGGGGCAGGCTGCGAGCCTTCACTCTCCCCCTCTCAGAAGGTCAGAGCCACAGGATGCCTCACTGGGCTCAGTGACATCGCAGCATGCTGGGGAGCCCCCAGCACATGAGTCCCCTCTTTGCTAGAGCGCATCCTTTACTAGGAGAATTTCATGGGAGAGATGGGGACCTGAACAGGGCAGTATCACATCTCTTGTAAGAGCTCCATGAAGCTCTTTGAGACAGATGCATTAAAACATCCCTGAGGTGCTGCCACAGCAATAATAGGATCCTGTCCCTTCCTTTTCCCATAATCTGCCCATCCACAAATTTTCCTTGATCCCATAAAAAGAGATAGGTCTTCCTTAAGGCTTCCAATCATGTTTTATAATTTAATAGAAAGTAATATCCTTCTTCTAAAACAACCTGTTATAACAGGCTTGTTCAACTCCAGAAATGTTCTACAGAAATTACCCTAAAAAAATCTGTGGCTTCTTCAATTAGTTTTTAAAGAAATCCTGAAGCTTCTGCAGAGTGGGCACTTCCAGAGAATTTGTGGAAAAAAAAAAAAAACCACAATCTTGTAACTAAAAGTCAAAATGCTCACAGATGGTCACAAAAACCTCAGTTCTGCCTCCATGGTGTGATTTCTCTGAACTTGGGTGGAAGCAGGCATCATAGTCCTTATAGCAGGGTTGCGCCAGGAACTATATAATTTAGGAAATTTAGTTAATTAAGTTATGATTTTGCAGAAACTAGTTCTGATCATGTTGACATTATTTTTAAATCCCATTCAAATGCATTAGAAATTACTGATTTCCCTGCAGATTTGACCACTTGTCCAATACACGGACAACATGTGAGTAAATTATATCCTACTTTCCCATCAACTCTGCTTCTACCTAAATTAGTTCTTTCTCACCCATGCTGCATGCACCAATTTTCAAAACAAAGTGAATAAACTAGCATAAGCATTTAAGTGCATTTCCACTGATTCCCATACTCAAATTAAACATGCAAATGAAAACATTAAAAGGAATGACTTATTCATGTTCTTAGGTGAAATATACATATTAAATTAATGTACGTGTATTAAAGAAGGCACTAAGTGCTGACTCTTGGAAAGCCTTGTGTAGGAAACTGTACTACAAACTGTTCATTTAATATTTTTTATTGCTTAATATGAAACTTGGGAAGACCGACTATTGATTCTATCTTAAATATTTGACAATATATACTCATTTAGAGCAACCTCCTCATTTCTAAATATATATTTAATGAAGCATATGCCACTTTAGGCAGACATTTAAAGTATAAGTTTCATCTCTTTAACATTTTAAGAGTATATGTCACATTAACAACCGTACAAGGGAACAACTCCTTTGATGTAGCATGTCAGATGGGAAGTTATCACTAGTAACACAAAGCAGCTACATAGGGTTTCATGTGCAAAGCTTCAGAAATACAGAAAAAAATATTTTTAAGAATGACAGAAATTGTTTTTGATTTGCACCTTTTCTTTGAATGTTTTTTTTTTTTTTTTTTGGCTGCTCTGGTGAAAATTGTATGTACATGCATTTTTAGATCTTTCAATGCTACAAGAGAAGGCTGGGGGGTGGAAATCAGCCAGCACTGTTTTTTGTGCAGTGACTTCTTCTGTCTGCTAAACAGGCGAAGGCTTAAGTGATCCGCAGTTCAAGTCTCAGAGTTCCTAACAAGAAAAGGCGAAAGTGTGTCGAGCTAACAAAACCAAGAAATAGCTCAAGGACAGAGCTAGAAAGAATGGTTTCAGCACATTCAGTTACTGGAAAGCTTTCACAGGAGGAAAACTGTCTTCAGTGGCTCAACTGCATTTGTATAGAGAGTATCAAAGTGCTGGGGTTAAGGCTGGAACAGACTCAAGCTATCTCACCCTAGGTTAATACATAGGAAACGCAAAATGGAATAAGCGAGGAAGAAGGAAAAACCCAGCGCAGTCAAGATAGGAATCTGCAAAGCAAAGAGAAAACACAAAGTTACATGCACAAGATGGGTGGCCAGGTAAGCAAAAGGCAGTGGAACAACTTTGCTTGCTAGGAAATTGAGCGAGGTCAGGGCGCAAGAGCCAACTGCTTGGACTCCACAACAAGCCTGTGCAGCGATATGCAGGAGACAAATCTTCTGGTGTAGGACCTACAACCAGGCCTTTCCAAAGCTGACTGAAACATGGTGGGATGTCACTTCTGACTGGAGTACAGGTATTGCGAGGCAGTGTTCAGGACAGAAGGACACAGAGGTAGAGGTGACAGAGAAGCACTGTACACTACTGATGTGGTTGCATGTAAAGAAGGAAAAGCATGATACGATAAAATTCATCAGGGTCCATTGCCTTCTTGAAAAGCACTGTAAAACTGCACGTTATTAGAGCTGTAGCACAGACCCACCAAAGATCCTCCAGCTAAAACCTGACTGTGGCTATGGAACAGTAGAATAGTATTAGACAGTCGGCAGGAGATGTGGGAGACCTCCTGTTCCTAGAGACAGATGAGAACAGTATCAACGATGAAACTGAGGCTACGGGTGATGACAGAGCTCAGATGTTCCTGAATCTGTACTGCTGACAGACTTTTTTTTCAACAAGTTATTTATTGAGCCTGCAGGAGATAGTGCTAATTTAGACATAGTGAGGATGTTACAGAAGAGGCGGCTGTCGAAAATAGCCCTGATCATAGAGGGTTTTGATTAAACTGAATGGAAAGAGAAACAAATCTGTGTTTTGCTGGGTTCTCATGTTTGGCTTTTTTTAATCTCAAAGCAGTGAAGTCAACTGAACTGATGAACTTGGAGACTTGACTGCAAAGGAGACTCCTGAAGTCAAAGACATGTAATTGAGTCTGCATTTTGGGAAAGGGAAAAAACTCAGGAAGAAGAATTACAGACCCAACTGATGGCAATCCACCTTGAAAAGGATACCAGGAGCAGGCAAAGGGCCTGTAAGAAATGGAAAAAAAGGGGCTGACTAACATGGAAAATTGCATCCTGCGGGTCAGAAAGTGCAGCGAGAAGGTGAGATCTGCCAAAGGCTGGATGGTGTTAGACCTTGCAAAGGAAATTAAAAACACATTGTAAAATGTTCTTTAGTCATATAAACAAACAGAGAGCAAAAAAGAGGAATTTGAGGCTGCTGTGCAGTAAAGATTGGGGGTGGGGTTGAAAGATAACCCAAGCATGGGCCAAAAACCAAATGAAAACTTTGCTTCAGTTTTTAGTAAGCACGGTGACATGTGGGGCAAAGACAGCATGAGTCAGGGGAGTAAGAGAGAGCATCTGGAACAGAAATAAAAATCTAAGGGCTTAATATTTTCAGATGAAGGCAGCAGTCCTACCTCTATCCAAAAACCTGAAAGAACCAACACAGGGACCTGCCAAAACTAGTCAATTGATATGTTAACTCAGGAAAGGATGCTGGGAGAAGAACAAGAGCAGTTTCTATATTTTAGAAAGCATGAAATTTTTTATCTAGCTAAACACTATTCATTTTATTTCAACAGTCAGCAGAGGCAGACAAAACAGAGTATAGTTTAGCACAGCTTAATCCAAGGTGGGTCACACAACACTACCCTGCTACTTTTCACTGATAAGCTTAATTGACTCTTATCACGGAAAATCCCCAATTTTTTTTTTTTTTGTCTCGTTTTCAGTAAGGTATTTCACATTATGTCACTTTAGGAAAAACTACATGAGGAACTTATCCAAGGCCCATGAAGTATTGGCTAAAATGGAAATGGTAGCTAAATAAATTATTGGGGTAGAAGACAACTGTTTAGGGAGATATTAAAAAAACTGATCTTGGAATCAACTTACTATTTTTATTAGAGAGCTTAACATAAAAAGCATGCCAATACTAATGACATTTATCACTGACAAAGACAGAAGAATCAGAATACAGTGCAGAAAAACCTGAAGGGCTTTGAGGATTACAAGAATGAGAAAAGGATGATCTTTTAAGGACAGGGTTATGCATTAATTTTTGTTTTGTTTTGTTTTGTTTTGCTATAATTAATCTGTTGTCAGGAAAAAGACCTGAGAGGATTAGCTGACCACTGGTAACTTCAAGCCAGGTAACTATGGTGAAGAAAAAGGTAAACTTGGTGTTTGCAACCTTAGGTTTCCTTCATACTCTGTGGAAAGAAATACGACACTGTGGCTTCCTATGTTAAAATGAGATGAAAGACCTGTGTGTGGGACTTAGCTTAAACTTAGACAGCAAAGTTTGAATGTCTAACATTAGACTAGATGAGCCTCCCTGGGAAATATTTGGCATGAAAGCCCTGCTTTATGCTGTATTTTGTCCTGTCTGGTGCTGCTGACTTTGGCTTGAAGCAGTTCGTGGCAGGTAAGCAAGGCTATGTAAGTCAGACACCTAGAGGTTCAATTATTTTTGAAAGGACTCAGTGTCTCAACCCTGTCTTTGAAACTCTTTTGCAGTCTGTCTTTTGAAACCGGTGGTGGTGGTGAGCTCAGCCCCAGCAAAGTGTTGCTGTGGGCGGAGGCCTTCCTACAATAACGCTTACTGGGTAACTCTGATTGCACTGATTCATGCCAGGAGAGCTGCTGACCCCTCCGCAAACACTTGAGTTACATCACCAGAAGTCCCAAGGTTTGGGGTCCTATTTTTACACAATCAGTGGCCTCTGTTGATGGCTAGATTGCAAAGATGAAGGTGCTGGACTCAGGTGGATGTCCAAGGAGGGGGGTCGGACACAAAACACAGATGCTCTCAAATACGTCCCAGGCAGTTGTCTCCAGAGGGACCATCCTGCCTCCAAGCTGACATGCAGAAATGCAACACAAGACTGTGACTTCTTAATAACTGCTGGACATTACTGACGACTGGAGTTAAGCCTGAATTTGCTATTTTGTTGACGTTTGAATTTTCCCCTCAGATGTGTGTATAACACCAACGCAAAATTCCAGAAAAACTCTTTCTGGTCTCAGGTTTTTTTTGTTTTTCTGCTCTGTGCATTTGTCACCCAAGCCCAAACTGTTGTTAGGAGACAAAAATTAGTTTCAGTGGGATCACCCAGCTGCTGGACTGTGTGGCTGCAGTTCCCATACTCAGTTAAAAAGCTTAAGTGAAATACTATTTTCCTGGGCCTGCCATGTCCATCTGCCTGTTAGAAGTGAGCGTAAACATACACACATATGCACACTGTACAGGTCTTCATGCTGTACAGGTCTTCATGGTTCATGCTCAGGTATGGAAACAATGACTCCCCCTGACATTAGGGGCATTCCTCTTAATAGAAGAGGGTGAAAATAACACCAGAGCATGAAAAAAAGAGGTATTTGATTTTGCATCTTCTTTCCCTCAGTTTATTGCTTTTTCCTAAGAAAACCAAGGAAAAAAAGAGGTTGCAAAATGAGGGTTCCAGCAGCCTTTCCCAATGCTATGCAACAGGGCCCACTGGGTGCCTGGAGGCCAGTTTGGGCGGCAGGAAAAGGTGGGGTGCATCACCCTCCTCTGCCATCAGCAGAGATCCAGGAACTACCCAGAGGAACAGTCTGGGCCCTACTGCACAAAAAATTTAGTTTCCAAGAGTAGGTTTATGCATGAGGAGCAAACCCCCAGGAGCCTCCAATGGAAAGCAATAATCTCCTGACTCCAGGTTAGCCACAGCTACAAGACTGAGAAGATGGAAAACTGTCCAGCATACACCACAGAGTCTTGGGGAGTAAAGTCATCCTGGACCAAATCCCCCTGGCACAGTGCAAATCCCTCGTGTTAGAGATGACACAAAGAGCTTGGATTCCCATTGTGGTGATAGGGTTTACTCTGTGAGCACCTGCTCGCGTGATTAGGTGATAAATTCTGCCTCGCCATCACTCATCAGGGCCAAGTAAGACCAATGGGGGCAATTAAATGCTGCAGGAAAAGATAAGGATCACTAATCAACTTGCAAATCATCTAATCAAACCGTGCTGTTCACATCCCACTGTTCCAGTGGATTTATAACTATAATTATCCTATTTTAATTTTTTTTTCCCAATCAATTTTACATGAGTATTTATTTTTGTGCACTAAACATATTGTCCTCCATAGACTCGAAGAGTTTTTTATAGTCACGCTTCCTAAACAGCCACCTTGCATGGCAGCGCTTAACCTTGACATATATACAGACAGAGACAAAAAACATTTCTAGGGTATTGCTCTTGGCTAAAGCGCAGCATGTTATGGTGTATATATATGTTTTGCTTATATATATTTTACTTTTCATTAGAGATTTGGTAAAAATCTGAATATTAGTAGATAACTTAGCTGTACTATAAAAGATTGCAGATTAAAAGATATACTATAAAAGACTGCATAATTTTTTTAGAATGGTTTGATTATCAGAACAACTAAAATCCTCACATTTTCAGCGGTTTGGCTAGACCTTGTGTGGGCCTTGCCTTTTCACAGCAGCTAGATCTAATATATTATATATTGCAAGAAGAGTGTTAATGAGAAGGAGACCATTAGCATGTACTTAGGTTACCTAATATTTTACATTTTAAAGATTTTTAAAGGAAGTTTTGGAAGAGCTTTTTCTTTTCCATATGGAACACCTCCAACAGCAGTCCAGCAGTTAACATGAGGCTTCTCTTAGACTTCTAAAAAATGTCTTTCGACGTGGTGAAATTAAAAAAAGGCAAGGATCCTTTCCTTTTTCTGCGTTCCCCAGGTGAGAGCCCCTCCGCACCTCAGGAGATGTCTTTTCAGGTTGATCCTGCCAGGTGGGACAGAAAAAAGTGCAGCCCCTTCTTTGTCACTTCCAATCCCTAAATGTGAGAGTGTATTGGAAAGGCACTGCAGCAAGAGCCAGGCAGCTGTAGGTTTGGGCATATATATCTGCCAACTGGCTTTAACAGCACCATACCTTAATGACTTGCGATAGGATCTTGCAGATTATACGAGCTCTTGAATCCTGGCAGGAGTTTTGTTAGGTAAGCACTGAAATTCTTGGCAAGAAATTCAGATGCTTCACAGTCAAAAAAGGGGATGGAAGCCACTGAGTTCATGAATTATCCATGTAGGAAAATGTAGTCCTGTCCGTTGTATTAAGCCAATGTGCTGAGGACAAAAATAAAATGTAACAACTATTTCTATATGTAAAACTTGTCCAAAATAATATTAATGACAGAACAGTTATCAGGATTGTATGGTGTATAAAGCCAGGGAAAATCTTAGTCATTCTAAGCATAAAGCTTCGGAGCAAAGAAAGGGATCTATTTTCCACAGCTGTGAAGAATCTTCACCTTTATGCTGTGGTATTTACCTGCTATGACAAATCCCACCATGAAAACACTTTTATTGACCTAAGAATTTCAATCCCCAGCCATGGCTTTCTTCATTGCAACAAGAAGCAATGCAGCGCTCATCACAGCAAATATATGACACTCAGGAAATTAGAGAGCTTTAGTAAAAAGAAAATAAATCCCACCTTTTAAATCAAGAAGTTTTTATGGACATTTATGTTTTCCATATGTGGTGATACTGTATACTGAGCCAAGAACATCTTTACATCCCCAGTCTTAAAGCTGAGAGGTAGCTGTAACATATCAAGCACAGCTCCGTGTTGCTACTGGAGTAAAAGACTTCACCAAGCTGCCAAAAATAAAAACAAAATGAGCCCCCTCTGTAAGATGTGTTCCTATAGTTCAAACAGTAGCAATGAAAAAAAAAAAAAAGTTAGAGATGACACATAGCTGGCAAAGGCAGCAGTTCATTGGATCAATAGATAAACTACCCAAATTCCAGAAGAAGCCTTGAGAATGGAATTATTGAAAAATAAAGCACAGCCACCGAGGCAGCTCCTGCAGTCAATCATACCAGACATTTAAGGCAATTTTTCTCCTCCTGGGTTCAGTGAAAGTTGACCAGAAAAAAAAAAAAAAATCCCTGGAAGACATACAAATGAGCAGCCTCTGCAAGCCTGGCTTTAGGGCTTGACTGGGGGTTAATCCAGATCGGTTCTAGTGGACCAGAGTTTTCTGGCTGGGCTCCTCCGCTGCAGTTTTACAAGCAGTAAATTCAGAAATCCAAAATAAATGTGGAGGCTGTCTAGTCCATAGCTCCTTATCTGACTCATGGCCAGCGCAGTTCCCTGCTCTGTGGGATTTATTGCATCTAGACCCAGACTCAGCAGAGGCTGAATAAATACAGGAGCCGGGCACAGGCCAGGAGAAGAGCCGTGTTCCAGACTTCACCAGGCAAACCTCCCCCAGGGACCTCCCAGGGCTGGCTGTAGGCATACTAGACATGCTTCTCCTGGTGTCCACTGGCAGCTAAATCACACCGAGCTCCCAGACTGATAACAGAATTACTAAATCTGCTCAAACAGTAACAGTAATTCTGGATAGACGTGAGATTAATACCCTTTGTTTCTCTCTCTGAGCCATGCTTGGAAATAAGTCCTCCAAATCTACACAGTTTGGCAATGTTTTTTTCCCTAGACCGTGGCCCCTCCTTGAT
Source organism: Pterocles gutturalis (assembly GCF_000699245.1). NCBI lineage: Eukaryota > Metazoa > Chordata > Aves > Pterocliformes > Pteroclidae > Pterocles > Pterocles gutturalis. The sequence goes on from NW_010121043.1 coordinate 12,254, forward strand.
GACTGCCTCGAGAAAACGATGTGTAAACTGGAAACCATCAAAAGTCCTAATGCTTCCAAACTTGCAAAGCAAACCAATAAAACTAGATGAAGTGGAAATCCCAGACTGATAAAAACACTGGGAAGCCAAATATATTAAAGAAGTGGCTGCTTATAGCTCAGCACTGAAGCAACAGATACAAACCCACAGTATTTTAAATGTGTGATGAATTATTTACAGCCAGTCCAGATAGTACAATCCAGATAAATCAATGATGTGTTTAATGGGATACTGGTGTGAAAGCAATACTGGGATTCAAATAAAGAAAAAAATGAAGATGACAATAGAGGACTACATTTCCATGCTTTATTCATCAATGATTGGGATGGATGGCTACCTGCACTCCAGTAGGCTCCCAGGCTATTAATATACCAGAAAGCCAAAGTATGTGAACCCTTAGAAACACAGAATTTGAAACCCTTATTCCCACAGAAAGGTCTTTGTTAAGGACAAGCCACAGTATTTTTCAGAACTGGGATGTAAAGCTGTACATACAATGTTAAGAGAATTTTAAAATATTTGGCAAGTGCAGGTAACAAATTATCTAAGGACAACAAGCTAAACAGGCTGTTTTGAAGATGGCAGCATTGCATCAGTTAGAAATTCAGCCCAATTTTACTATTTGGACACATGACAAATGATTTATTACTGTAGCCATTTGCATGGGCTCAATTAATAAATATTTCTGTAGCTATATACGCTTTATATTCTGCTCTATATGGTTCATAAGCAAAACTTCAGTGGGTATGAATGATGTAATTTAAAACCAATATATATTTAATGGTTTATTCAACGACAAATTAACCTGTATAATGCAATGTATGCTATTAATATGATTCCATGATTTTTTACCGGGAGGCATCCAAACACATACATTTATTGGAAGTACAAGAATTCGTTTATTAGATTATTTAACTGCCTTGGATTAAAAAGCTGAATTATTATGCAAAAGCTTTGAAGAATGCAGTTGTACTTTGTGATCTTTTAGGTGTACAATTTGAGATGGCAAAAGGACGCTTCTAAAATCTATATGCCAAAAACATCTTCCTTTGTACTGCTCAGAAGTACCACTTTGGTGTCGTTTTATATTGAGAGCGAGTTAGGAGACCTCAGCCTCGATCTCTCTCACGGGTGCAGCTCCCATCTCCAGGAGAAGTTTGAGAACAACCCCCAAAAGGCAGTGTCCTGAGCTCTCCCTGAGGAGGTGACTCTCTAGCAGAAGGTGGTGGCCTTTTCCATTCCAGTTGGCTAAGATGCTGGAAAGGACTTCGGCAAGGGCTGGAAAGGAACTACATGTCATTATGAGCAGCCTTACTACCTGAATCAACTAAAGGAAGGTGTGAAAAGAACTGAAGCTCTTCTCTTGATGTGCATCTTGCACATCTTCTCCAAGTGCTATTTCTGCCCACTATCTGGTCTTCCTTAGCTGAGATGCTGGAATCTTGCCTTAATAAGACACTGTGATTTTGTACCTAATTCACTGTCTCACTAAAACACAAAGGTGCCCATCTACAGACTGGATCCATGCGAAATGATGGGGGTCCACAACCAGCAGTAACTGTAGGAGCCGTTGTGTGCACACAGCTCAGTCACTCCTGGCAATATTTTAGCAGGACATGCGTCTCTACGTAGTGCTAAAATGCTGAAGTCATAGATTCCATCACTGCTCTTAGTCCTGGGACTGCACCTTTTGTCCAGCATGGAGAAAATTATTTATGCATCTTATTTTGCTTGTAGGACTGAACCTAGAAGTAGGTGCACACATATAGACACTTCTTTACTGCTTTCCATTCTCTGAATTAGCTTTTTTTCTTTTTTTTTTTTGTTTTTTTGTTTGATTGTTTGATTGTTTTTCTTTTTAATGCAAGCCTTCTGATCTCTATTAAACTTTTGCTTTCAGAATGTCATTACAAAACTTCCCATAGCTGCTATTTCTAAAGGACTCTCAAACACAGGTTGCATTGATGGCTCTGCAGCAGTGGATGGCCAGCAGCCAGCCTGGCAGCTCCGCTCCAGGGCTGGGCACAGCTGCGTGGCTTGTGCCAAGTGGGGACACATTTGAAAGTCTGAAAACTCCTTTGTGCTGTTTGTATTTGTTTGACCATATTTACTTGTTTCTAATTTGGCATATAAATGTTTAGAAGAATAAACCGTACTGGAGGGCAATCTGTGGTACACATGGTGACATAATGATCCCAGTTTCGGTGCAATACAGCAGCCAACCCAAACTTCTGTTGTGGCACAGAAAGCTTCCTAGTTGTTTTTTCTTGAGAGGCATTGAAAAGTGGTTTAAGAGTGTATAGCGCTTATCCATACTGATGCTTTAGAAACTGCAACGTGCAAAGAGGAACTACCATACCAGTGGAGGGGATGGGAAGGGAGGAACGGGTTTCCTCGGGGAAGGTGTGAGAGCATTCACCGCAGCCAGGCAGACAGGGAGCTACGGCAGCAGCGCTGGGTGCTGGACGAAGAAACAAAAGCTCCACAGAACCCCAGACTCCTCTAGCCGGCATTAAGGGTGCTTAGAAAAGGAAACGGCAACAGATATGAAAATCTTTTCCACTTTCTCAGACAGGGAACTGAGAAATACATTATTTTATAAACTATCATACACCCTTCAGTATAAGCATGAAGGCATACAATTATGGAAATATGGTCTGTTTCAGCAGCTCTTGGCACTTTGGGAGAAAGGCATGTTTATCACACTGCCTACTTTAGGCATCTAACCCAAATATGATTGAAATGATTGAAATTAGGAGCTTGACTTCATTATAGATGTTCCTGATAAGTTGAAATGAGAGGACTGGAGTGCACTTTCTGAGTGAGGGTGCTATCGGCAACACCAAGAGCCTACACTGCAGAAACCCAAGTAGCAGTCCAATACAACTTAATTTGGATGGAGAAATGAGTGAGAGCCATATCGGTGAGATCCTAAATACAGCTGACACCTGAATGTAGCTGGCCAAACCTTTTCATGCCTCAGCAGCCTCCTGCCATCCACACCAGAGCATGACACTGGGGTGCTGGTGGCTGTCACCACTGCTTCTTCACCACAGATGGCTCTTCCAGGCAGCAATACCTGGGAAAAGAAGGCAAGTGATAAGAGTAAATAGTAAACTTTGCAAAGGGTCCTATAGTGAAAATCCTGAGAGTTAAGACATTGTCTCCTTCAGATGCTTCATTTTGCATCTTTGGGGTTAAAAGGCTACTGATAAGAGTGATCAGAAGAGAAAGGAGTGAACACCCTTCTCTGAAGAGGGCAGGGAAGGTGAACAGAAAAGAGGACCCAGTTTGGGGTATGCATTCCACAAACGACAGGTTCCTGTCCGATCGCTGTGTACTGACCTCAGTGACCGCATCTCTAATGAAACTCATGCTCTCCTGATTATAAGCATACCAGAAAGAGACAGCCCCTGGGGTTCAGTGAAAATCAATTAATGATTCAAGAATTGACAGCTCCAAAAAGAAATAGTAAACATGAATTTTTCTTTATCTTTTTGCCTCAGATGAAGACTTAGAAAAATGTTCTGCGTTTTCTGTTTGTAGTGGGAACGTTCTTCATGATACTTTTGTGAATTAGGCCTGGAGAATATTTAAGCTGTGCATTAATCCCTCCTTGAGCCCTGTGTCTTAATACAAGACATTCCCAGAAATTGATGGTTGAGTGGAGAGCTGTGAGAATTGCAGCTACATATTAAATATACACATATATATAAATAGTTAGTTTTGCTTCTTCTCTGTCTCCTCATCTATTACTTCAGCTTACTTAATGATGAAGTCTTTGGAGCAAGGAGTGCATAACAGCATTTGTCTGGAAAGCGCCTGGCAAACCCAGGCAGCAGCGATGCCACAGCTCTGCCAGCCCCGCTCACCCCAGCACCAGCTCCCCAGCCGCTGCTGGGTGCTCTGCAGCAGCTGATCAGCACCTGCTTGGGACACCCAGACCATTGACATCAGGGGAAGCTGCAAAAACCTGGATCATATTTTCCATCTTTTTTATCAGACAGAATGTGCATTTGTTTTAGCTGTTCCTTCTCATGATGGTTCCCTATCCAAAGAGTGATGAAAATGCAAGGACGGAGGCTTCAGACCTGACTGCAGGTCTCTGATCTGTTTGCCAGGTTGGAAACTCTTTGCTACCCAGCAGAGTGCACTTTTTCCTTCACAAAGATAATTCTGGGTTAGACTGTTTTGTTTCCCTGTGTGCTGCTGCAGAGCTACTCAGCCATGTATGTTTTCTTGTGTGGGTGGAGATAATCTCTGTGCCTTTGCCAGCACCTTAACTCTTTTGAAGCTGAGGGTCACATATGAGTTCTTTCTGTTGTTGTCAGCCTGTGCTTCAAAGTTATTTCAGACTTGCTTTGTGAATGAATTATTTTAACATACTTTATTACACAACTTTGTTGAAAGAACCTTCCTGCAAGTTTAGAAATCACAAAGTTAACTAATAAACCATGTGTTGTTTTTTCTCATGGGTTTGTGAATGAAAAAGGGTGGAAGGTGGACAGATTTTCACTTCAGATGTTAATTCTGCAGCAGTTTCATGTATTTGCCTTGTATGTGCAGACCTTTTGTTTGCCAGGCAAAAGAATGTACTGGGGTGCAGCAGAGAGGCAAATACAGACAATTTCTTCTACCTTGCCAAAGCTTGAGGTATCTCAAGGACTGTCACCCCGAAAGTTCAAAGCTCATGTGCCAGGCCTGAAGTATCAGGCAACTAGCCCCAATTTCTCTGGAGAAGTTGTGGATTCTGATCTGTCTCTTGGTATTTCCAAGCCTTTATTGTCCTTGTGTGTACATAGGGAGAACTGTGGTATCCTCCACATTTCTGGAACGTAGTCCCTGAAGCAGAAGTTCTCATCCTCCACCTGCTTCCCCTTTCCATTCCCAGCCCATACACCAGCCTCCTCCACCCAGTCCCAGGTGCGCTCCTTGGCCTAGTCAGGGAGTGCATGAAACTTCAGACAGCGGGGAAAACACCATGGGCTCCCTTATTCCACCTTCCCAGCTCCAGTGTTGCATGGAAAGAACAGAAGGAAGACAGATGAGGGCTGCCCTGAATGGATGGGCTCTTCCTACCGAATTCCCATACCTGAGAGGTTAACCAAGTCACGGCTCAGTAAGGACGGAGAGTCGGTGTGGCTTCCAGTATCCTCGCCAGCAGTGTCACCAGGGAAGTGCTATTGCCTCATAATGTATGTTTTCACAGGAAAGTGGAAAAGATTGAAATGTGTATGAACTACAGAAAAACATTTAGATAGCTTGAAGTATATGTAATTTAAAATTTTTTAGCCTAGAAATTATTTTGTTGTGGATTTTAAAAGAAAATATTTCCCACAAAAGTTTTGAAGTTTTTCCTCAACATTGCCCTTTTTCAGCATCAGAAAATTTATAAAAAGGGGGAAAACATTTCCCTGCCACCATCCCTCAATTTATTTCTTCAAATCTTCACATATCTACTTCTGCTTATCTCTCCTTTCTCCACTTCCCTGCCTCTTGAGACAGAAATGCTGATCAGATGGGGTTTCCCTTCCAGACCAAGCTTGGTAGGGCTTCTCCCATTTTGGAGACGAGCTCTAGTCCAAGCAAAATGCTATGAGTTACAGGGAAAAAAACAACCAACCAACCAATGTTGGCAAGACCGCAAAATACAGAGTGTGTCTGTAGGAGGAATATATTCTCAGGCTGGGGAAATACTGAATTTTCACAACATTGAAGCAGATAATCTGGAGGAGGATGGAATTTTTTTCCCTAGCACTCCCTAGTACAAATAAACACCGCTGAGAAAACAAACTTGTTTAGGTGAGAGAGTGTTGAATTAAACAGCGGTATCCATTTGTGGTCACCTAAAGCTGCTTCTATGCAGATCGCTTATCTTTGTTTACTGCTTTGAATTGCCTAAATGGTGTGAGCAATTCTGGGGATGGGTGTATGCTGTTTATGCCTTTGTTTGGGTTTGCTTGCCCTTGTCATACTGGCAGGGATAAGATGAAAATAAGATTCCTGGCCTGACTTTCATATCTCCTTTTTCTTCCTTTCCAGTGATTGTGAAGGATACTTAAAGTCCATCAGGATTTTTAAATTGTCAGGTTTAATTAAATTATCCCTTCTCTGTCTTGCATATACTCTTGAGTTAGCACACACTGTCTTACGTGCGTGGCTAAAAAGAAGAAATGGAATAAAGATTGCAAAGGCACCAGTAATTTGTGCACGTGGCCTTTTTACCACACTTCATATTCATGTGAGAAAGCAAGCATCTCTCTGGCTACCACTGAAAAAAAGCCTTGGGTAAAATCAAGCCCCAAATCCCTACTCCATGAAGCCACATGATTTCACACGCTATGTTCAGAGTGTGATAAGACCACGAAGCGAAGGTGACTTTATTACACAAGTATGTGCTGGCTTTTCCTTGGGGCAAGGGTGGGATTCCCAGAGCGCCCCGTGTGTCAGGGATTTGCATCCCACCCTCCCAGTTTCAAAGCCTCTTCTGAGGAGAGCTCATTTGAAGAGGTGCTCTAGGTAGGCAGCAGAGATAGGGAATTACTGTTTTTTTTAAACCTCTATATCCAACGTGAAATGTTTTCTGTGTGCAGACTGATCCAAGAAATGGGGCCTGTAAGAAAATACATTGCTTTTGAGTTCTTCACATGCCAGGAATACAAAAAAAAGTATAAATAAACAAATAAATAAATAAAACACAGCAGGTAAAGAAATCCCTGATGCAATAGTAAGCTATCGCTCCAGAAATTACATGCTGCAGGATTATGCACTGATCTGACTAAGAGAACTCATGGTGTGCAGATCTACAGATCCATCTGCAAGTGGTGACAGTGATACTTCTATTTCCCAAGGGTGAGCTAAGGCTAACCACATTCATCTCTGATAATTGTCACCGTATGCATACATATACCCAGTCCAAGTCAGTGACCAAGAGGGCAGGATCCAAAATCCATTGACATGAGTGACATTTCTTCCACTGTCTTTAATGGGTTTTGGATGGGATCTCGAAGTTTATACTTTAATGAGCAACCAAATAGTTTCATGTATAAAACCATTAAAACAACTAGTGCAGGAACACAATGAATACTGTTGATGGCATTAAAAGGCCACCAGATGGACAATTTTCAATCATCATTAAATCACTGTCCTCAAGTAGAGACTATATTGCTTGAAACCTAAAATGTCTTAAGTTGAAACATATCAATAAGCTCAAAAAAAAGCATGACTCATCCCTAGCTTTCCTCTTCTCATCCTCATTGCACAAAAGCTCTTAAAGATTGGTTTCAGCATTTTTCTCCTGACTATAATGCTTGATCCCTGTGTCACTGCTAAATGCGTCTTCTTAAAACAAAAACTTACTAGAACTGTACTGACAAAACAGCATTGCAGCTCAATGTGCCATACTCACCTGGAGCCTCGGGTACATCTCAGTCTGGCCAGAGCCTTTCTCCACTATTGATGTCCCCATTGTACAACCGATACCTGAGCCAAAGACATGTGCAGTCTTCACCACTGCAGGAGCAACGTTTTCCCCTGTGACCTGTCTGTGTATCTACAGAAATAAGCTGGTTTAAGGATATTATGTAGGAGTCAGGCAAAAAGGAACTGTCAAGGCTCTGTCCTCTTGCCATTATGGTGCATTTAGTAACATCACCACCACAAAAGCCCAGGTGAGCTCAAACCAGCACTGAACCTTGCTGAGGCACAATATATGCACGCTGGTGTGAAGCTATCTAGGTCCCATAGCCTGCTGTAACTTCCAGGCTTAATCAAGTTTCGAATTGGGATGGTGACCTTTTCTTTCTTCAGAAAGAAAGGACAGAAAAATAGACGGTGAGAAAAGGAGGGCAAAGGCCATTGGGGAAATGAGATTGTAAGTCAAAGCAAACCTATGCCTCTATATTACTATATTTTCATTTTTATTATTATAATAGCAATCACAACTACGTTTTATAGCCCCTCCTTTAAAAATAGTTCATGAACTGCAGGGGGTCCTAGACATTTAATTGCAGTTTTTTTAAATGTTGTATTTAGAACAGAAAATCTAGGTTTTTAAACTCTCTCTTGGAACTCCACAGTTCTGTATAAGTATTTACAATAAAAACTACCATAAAAGCTGTGTCTTGTGGGTGGAGAATAGAAATTGAGAAAGATAGGTTTTTATTTATTTTAAGGGTATATTAAGTACTATTTTTGGTTTAATTTTCTTTGCAGAACATCTACTTTGCCAGGACCATATCAGGTTTAGAATGACATTCCTCAAACATCCTTTGTAACCTTGAACACCATGTCAGTTTTGAAGAGTACAGCATCCTAGCTAGAGTGATCCTGCTGGTTCTTCTGGATTCTCCTGAATGCTGCTCTGTTCCCCTTCTGATAGAGACAACTTGGGAAGTGCAGATTTGAATCCAAAGTTAGGGAACATTCTGAAAATAGGGGTTTGCATTCTCCTCATTTCTATTTCATCTAGATTTGGCTCTTCTTCACCTCTATGTATTCTAATGTGGAATCATCTATCATGTTTTTTTTGTAACAAACATCAGAAATCTGCTCCCAGTGCCCTATGGATCCATGCACCATGGCATCTTGGAAACATGATCAAATGAAGCATGATAGGAAAAAGTGCAGCGTTTTTGGAGAAAACCAGAATATAAGTTCCTGGCTCCTTGCCATAGCCTTGTTGTGTCTTTTAATTAATGTTCTCCTACTACCACGTCATCTTACATGTGGTTACATTTAAATTACTGGGGGAAAAATTAAACCAGTCTGAAGCAACCATTAAGGATACCAATAGATATCTCCTGTTTACCAAAACAATGTTTGAACAAAAGGGGAAACTAAACCCTATTAGGCACAAAGGATAAGCTGGGCTTGTTTGCTAAGACTTGACCTAAAAAGAATGCCTTCTCACGTTTGCTTTCGCATGCTACTTGCTTTGTGCCATGCTTTGGGATATTAAAGAGCTTTGGTTAACAAGAATTTTGAAAGTGGTATCTTTTTTGAAATCTAATTTAGCCTAGAGCTCTGCTAGTGTGTAACTAACAAAAAAAGGCTTCTGGAGCCGAAACTCACTAGATTGCTAGTGATTCTCACTAGATCCTCACTTGAAGATGGGTAAAAATATGTAAGACCACTCAGTGTTCACATCCTGCTCTGGACTCGGTTATGTCATGATTCAATAACCAGACTGATTACCAGCAGATTACCAGCCATTTACCTCAGCAACCACTTCTCTAGCACCTGGAGAAGGACTCCAGCATCACAGTGTGTTCTTTTTTGTGTTTCTTTAGATATTTAAGGTCTACCATTTAGAGAGACTTTTAAAAGTTATACTTACATGAAATACATTTTTAAGACAATACGACAACATGTGCTGAAGATAAAGATGCTGCTGCATAAAGGTAATGAAAAAAAGTCAAACAACTCTTTTTTTTTGGTAAGACCATGTGCTGGAATCCACATATTGGCACTGACAAGGAACTCAAAGTTCATAATGAGAAATAATGGGAGAGAAATGGTAAAAGAACCATTTTATGGCTCTTATTGCAACCACAGAACCAAGACAACTCTTTACTTCTATGTAGGAACAATGACCAGTGAACACTTCCAGTTATGGAATACATCCATCAGTGATCCCATCTTTGCTATTTCACAACTTATGGAGCCTGGGCCAGTATCTGGGCCCTGGCAATCCTAACTCTCAATGTTAATGAACAATTGAAGAAGAAAATAAGCCTGTAGCAGAAATCTACATGTAATGATTCCAAAACTTATCAGCAGTTTTGAGGATTTAATTAATTATATGGTGAAAAATGCCCTGTGAACAATACCATCGCCCCACCAAGGCTGTGTAGGACATAATGAGTACATTACTTTGCTTCCCTGATTTGCTGCTTTCTGCATTTTTCTGACAGTCTTACATTCCTGCCTGCCACTGTCCACAAGTACATTTCTTTGCTGCCCAGTTCTAGTCAGCAGAGGAGCTGTGTACTGTGCACGTGCTGAATATGCACAGACATGTGCATGTTTACCAGATTAACAACCTCCAGGATCCCGTTGGATCTGAATTCCTAGCAGTGAGTAGCTGTTCCCATCAGTATTATTTGGAGCCCCTTCATGAATCCCAGCTCCACAAGGTGGCTCTCGATTCCTGTACAAATACCACTGCATTTGTAGACTAAATACATACAAGAACGATCTTGAGAACGCTCTTCAGGGCTGCACGGATGCACAGGGCTATAGTGGAACCCAAGATCCCCTTCAGTACTCTGTGTATTTTTCTTTCAGTAATGCTGGAAACTAGACAAAGTCTGACACTATTAAAGTATTACAATTTGAAGGAATGTTTCACGTTAGCTGCTCAATAAAATCTGAAAAAAGAAGACCATAAAGGCATTATACACCCCTGGCATGAGAAATGGGACACTGAAACACCCAGCGCCTGCTCTGTTCCTTTGTGGCTGATAAGATCACCTTCTCTCCTAGAAGCTTCTGTAGCTCTGTAGGATCAGGTTAACATAGTCACCCAGTCCTGGGGGGTGCGACCTCTGCTAATTTGGACAGAGAGAAAGCAGCTTGGTGCTCCTCAGGAAAGAGATCCTGCCTTTGAAGGCCAGGACCCACAAGGAGGTCTTTACTTGACTCCAGCCAGGACATCAGCACCCCCAGGCAGATCTCTCAAATCACTTCGCTGCTGACCACATGTGAGAATGGTTTCAGATCCCATGAGGAGGTTGAACCTAAACAGGCATACCTCCTACAGCAGCTCCTCTGCATGAGAGGTCCTCCGCTGTGGCCTGTCTCTCCGAACACCCCTGGTTAGATGATTGCAGATCGTCACCAGCTCTCTGTGGCATGGACAGCCATATGTGACACTGCAGCGAGACCGTGGCACCACAACATACCTCTGTGAGATGAGCTGGGCTGCAGCATATGTGCAAAGCAGAAGCTGATGGTGCAAACCCCAAACTCGGTGTGTAAGACAGGATAAGTCTGCCCTCCCTCCTGGGTGCTTTTTGGTAGTCAAAAATTCAACCTCATGCTGCTCGCATCCTAAGAACAGCTTAAGAAAACCTGAGTAAACTGTGGAAAAAAAAGTTATGGGCTTTCTGTTGTTTTGGATGTTTGAGGTCATATTTTCAGGTTTTCCAGGGCTAGAAATGTGTTTAAAAAATAAAAATTGAGAGCTGAAGCAGTATAATAAACACTATCACAAGGCAATGCTGGGTGTGTCTAAGCTGTAACGTTAAATTCATTCTTCTTGTCGCTTCCTTCAAAGCTCTGCTGAGCTCAGCCCCTCCCTGGTTATCCTCCCCTGCTGAGCTTGGTGCAACCCCTACGCTTCGCTGCTGTTCCCACCTTTGTCCCTTCTCCTGCCGGCTTCTTGCACAACTGTCTCTCCGCACCTTTGCCTCCACCGCGCTTCTGCTTGGCGCAGCTTTTCCCCTTGACCCTTTCTATGGTGTGGTCTCTTTTAAAGATCTGCCTCTTGTTTTCCTAATTTGCCTTTTGTTTTCCATCTGTCTTAAATATGAGTTCTTCCATGCAGAGATGGTGCAAAAATCAAGTTGTGGGTGCTAATAACGATGTATGTTTTCTATAAACTTGAATCTGGTAGATCTGCCCTGTGTTGATCTGCACAATCTCTAGAGCGGCTGAGGTTGCCTTTCTGCTCAAACTCTTTGTAGTAGGTGTCTGACAACAGGTAAAGACTATGGGGAGCATTTCTGCCACAGGAGTTTGTACCCTGGAGCCAATACAATTTCATGAGCAACATCCCGAAGGACAGGCCACGGGTTATGTCTTTCAGTCCAATATGTAGTTTTAAAGTTTTCACATGTGGAGAGTCAGCAGTCAAAAGCCAGAAATGTGATATCAGCAATGGAACTCAGCTCATTAAAAATTCAAATCAATGGAAACAACAGGACGTACTATTTATCTAAGCCTTGAATCAATCTGACTACTATGCATAATGATCTTAATTAGAAAAGTGAGCCGAAGCAGGAAGACAGTCTGTCTCCTGGCTTTGAAATTATCGTGCCCCTATCAGTATGCTTGGGTAACTTGTAATTAGGGACAAAGGTTACACATAATTTTATATGCTGAAAAACCGGTTTTATACATGTCATTTCAAAAAATATTTAAGAAATAGATATAAGACATGCTACCCCTCTTCTGCTTTGACTTTTTGCTACTAGATTACTCGTCTGCACTAATTAAACTGATGGTCTTAAGAAATACCAATAGAAGCTTTGCATTTATGTAGAGCCTGGATACTAATAAGCAACTAGTAATATCAGTCAGTCTTTGTACAACTTCCCTTCCAAAGTTTGGTAGCTTTTTGTTTCTTTGTTTCGCCTGCATGGAAAATGCAGCTCAGAAAAGCAGCACGGGTTGTCCAAAAGCAGAGAGTAAGTGCTTGCCTGTTCAAAAACTTTACTGGCACGTTACACCAGTATGCCCAGAATTACACCAATATAGTTCCTCTGCTTTTAACAAAGTGGCAGTCCCGTGATTACACGTCAACATTTTTTTTCGGCCAGCTGTAATTAGAAAACAGAAGACCAAACTCCGAGGTCCTGCCTTATCAAAGCACTCCCTTCCACGCCTAATTTAGACAACTTCTTCAATTTAATTAAACCCACCGAGCAGCCCACTGCCTGCTCCCAGTGTCAAGTCACACAGGAGCACTGCTCTCAGCAGGACCAATACCACATCTTCTGATTTGGAACACAACTCTTCCTGGTTTATCACAGGTACTTGACTTTTTTCAAGGTAGCATTTAATCGTAGAAATTCATTAGAAAAAGATCAACCTCCTTCCCTCACACAAATTGGCCTTGCTTTCCCAGAATGGTATTTCCACAAACAAAAAAATATGGAAATTAAAATCACAAGTAGGATCTGTTTCATCAAAGTATTAGCTGCATTTCTGTGAGGCTGACAATCACCTTTTTAACATGGCAGGAATTACATGCGTAATTCTCTTTAATGGGTGTTACAAATGTTCATCCCACACTGAAAAAAGATCACAGTTGGTATGAGTAATAACTTTTTTCTTGAACATGAACAGCTCCCCTCTAGCTCTGTACATATCCTCCAACATCAATGTAACCACAGCTGTCAAGGCTGCCTCACCTCTTTCTATGTATATTTTAGCTTTAATTTTTTCCCAGGCTTTCACTTAGTGGACTTTTATTTTTTTTGGGCCTAAACCTGTTCTCCCATTTTGTGGGCAAATTCATTGAGTAACAGATCTCAGTGCATAGACACCTTTAAACATTATTATTAGCGTGCAAGAAATTAGAGACCTACATCCAGATCTGGAGGTTTGGGGTTTGGTTGGTGTTTTGTGTTTTCTTTTTTAATGGAAAGCGAATTTCAAACCCTAAGTTTCCTTCATTCATCCTTGAATGAAGCGGCATCCTGAGCACTTCTCACAGTTAAGGGAGTTCCTGCGGCCTCCTTTCCTACCGGCAG
>NW_010121044.1:0-4241 GCF_000699245.1 Pterocles gutturalis
CCTGGCCAGCCTCATGCTGTGCCTGTTACACAAAATGCGTTGCAACATGGTTTTGGCAAGAGGAGGAAGCGAGATGTGGACGCTGTGTGATAACGTGCAGCAGTTTCATCCCGTAGTCAGACTGGTGGTTTGTGTGTGCTGGAGACCGTGCTGGGAGGTCGTGTGTGTGGTACATGGGACTGTGCCACCGCTCTGGGGAGTCTAATCCGTGTGGATGCATCCCTGACTTGAGTTTTAAAGCGATTCTGGGTAACAGAGAAATAGTGAGCTTCTGTTCTTGAGTGCTGAGATAAGACTTGTTGCAGATACCAAGCTTGTCACTAACATCCTATGTGGAGTGGCTTTTCTTTCCTTTTAAACTCCTTCGATACTACTTAAATTGTAATTAAACATTGCATATGAAGTCCTGCATACCAATATACAAGAGTTAAAATGTCATTTGCATTGATGGAGAAGGCATGCTGAATTTTTTGGAGTATTGACTTAATCTGTCTTTTCTAACAAGACTTTTTATACTGTTAAATAACTTTTAAAAGTGTTATTTTATACAAATGTGCTAGCTCTTCTCTCATAGAGCTAGTTCTGGTTGCAGGTTTTCCTTATCTCCAGTGTATTCCAAAGACTGAATTTGGTAACATCCTTGGAACAAAGGAAAGCTGAAGCAAACTAGCTAAATAAATCAAAAGGTAGAATCAAGAGGTTTCTTATAAGGTTCCTTCTTGAATGGCTTTTTCTTTTACAGATCTGTTTGTAAACTTCTCACTAATTGCCACTTTGAGTCAGATCAGCAGGATAATGGTAGTTAACATCTCTCGAAAGCCTAAGGGGTCTGGAGGTTTGGCCACAAGGTCCTCTCTGAAGCTTGCACTTCTCATGTGAAATTAATCTTAATGAATGCATTTCAGTTGGTTCTGCTAGGTATTATCATAAAGTAATTGACTGTCTTCCTTTAGAAGGAAAAGAAAAACCTATACCCATATAAGAGTGCTTCCTGATGCTGTTTCTGGAGAAATTTGACTGGTGTGAATAATTTTTAATCTGAATGTTTTCTCTCCGAGCACAAGTATCTACTTCATGTTCTTATAAGAACCTTACAGACACTGTATCCTGCAGAATATAGATAGAAGATCCTTTATTCATTTTTGTCCTTTTTCTTTCTCAGAATTTGTATATCCTGTTTTCCTGACTGGAAGTGTAGCCAAACCTGTAAGGTGCACCTTTAGCTTTCTTTGCCACCCAAATGTAAGGTCTGGTAGGAACAGCAGGTCTTAACAACATGGCTTGTTCACTATAAAAACTCTACTAGTTTTGAAGAGTTTAGAACAGACATGATGTAGCCATCAAAGCTCAGCAGCTAATAGATACCTGGGTGCTGATTAGGGTAGTCTTGATGCAAATAGCTGGTGCAAGATATAAAACACTAGTATGCTCTTCTGCTAGCTGGCTTGTCTGTTATGAAGGATCAGAAAGAGCCTCCCATCTAAATGGAAGACATACCACCAGGGAATCCGTGTGTAATAATATGCTTTGGGGGTTGCATACAGCTTCTTTAGTTCATGTTTAGATGGGAGATGAAATCATTCCGAGATGCTGCAGGTGACCTCCCTGTGAAGGGCTGCATCACTTAAATGTGGATGTGGCTTACGTGACAAGTCTCTTGTTCCACCTGGGTAGTGCTACCATGAGCTGCTGCATTGCAGAATGGGTAGTGGAGCAGAATGCAACTGAGCTGCAGGGTTTGGGGCTTCTCTTTATTTAAAGGGTGGATTTCTTGGTGTAAGGGTTTAAGATGAGATTACATTACATCCTGCACATTCCATCTTGTGTGGGGAGAAGTTAGATCTGGCAGCCATTGCTTGCTTTTTTTGCATGAAGTGTCTTGGGATGCCGTCTTCTGCAGTCTCCTCAAATGAGTGGTGTTCTGAATCCAGCCAGAATTTCATAGGATACTTTTCTTCTGTGTCTAGTGAGATGGATTTTTATTCATATAAGTAAAATAACCATAAATTGTAGAAGTAAGGCATATGTCAGGTAAATGTAAAGAAAAGATTGTAAAGATTTCATGTTCTACGGAGTAGAACCCTGGGAAAGACCATCTTCTAAACTGAAGAAGTACCTTGCTGTATCATTAGTAAAATATGTTCAAATCTGAGACCTATCTATACGTAAATTGCATAAAATCTCAAATAGACTTGCAGGATTTGTTATTTTTCTTCTGTACTGTATCAATAAGTAGCAAATTTGGCAGGTGAGAGGTAACAGCCCTTCCCTTAGCTAGCCATATTCCGGGTATCCTTGTGCTGGGTGATCAGGGTTTCAGGATTACCAAATTACTGTTTGCAGCCCACTGAAGAGAAGGGTGATTAACAGTATTCATAGTTTTTTTCCTTATTTGCCTCCTGTTCTCACCTGTAAAAGATATGTTCTCCCAGGGCTG
The DNA here is from genome assembly GCF_000699245.1 of Pterocles gutturalis. Classification (NCBI taxonomy): domain Eukaryota; kingdom Metazoa; phylum Chordata; class Aves; order Pterocliformes; family Pteroclidae; genus Pterocles; species Pterocles gutturalis. The sequence continues at coordinate 2,438 of NW_010121044.1, forward strand.
TGCTTGAAGACACCTTCCTCTCATTATTTAGGGTCTCTTGTATTTTAAGACCAGTAAAAGGATGTTACAGTGTTTTTCCTCAAGTTAATGAACCCACCCAAATGTCTATGCCTTGCTGATTATTACTGTTATTGCAAGGTCAGCTCCATTCTTCCTTTGCGGCGTCTTGCCTGCTCTGTCATATTAGATCTGTTTGGAATAGCAATTATGCCATGGTCTGTGCCTGGGAAGTCTCTGGCATACGTGGTCACTGAAATAACAGCACATATTTCTATGCCTGAGTATTGGGAATGAAAAAGCAGGGGAAATAATGAACAACACAGAAACGTTGAAAATCAAGAGCATGCAATTTCCTGTGGCTTGTACACATGGAGCAAAAGTGAGAGTAAGCTATGAAAGGCCTTCTGTGCGTGTATGGGCAGCCTACTGAATTTCTTACAGGACTTGGACTCTTCAGTTTAGAGTAAATGGGTACATTTGTCTGTAAATTGATGCAAAGAAGAACTAGGTAGAAAACTGTGCTGTAAAGGACTAGACGGACTGTAGAACTTATCACATAGATACAAGTAGATACAGTCTCATGTGATTTCTGTTGGACTACCACCACTTCTGGGTTTCATCTCAGATGTAACAGTGCTTGTATTGAAGGATTAGTTAAATAATCTGGAGGCTTTAACTGAGTCAGTGGGGACAGTGAGGCTACACCAAGCACACATGGGGTTTAATTCTGCTGGTAGTTGACAGAACATTTCTGTACATGAAGCTGTGCAGATTTTTAAATCATGCTTGTTCAACTCTCCACATAAAAGAATGACTGTATTTGTTGAAAGGACCTGTAGGAAGACAATTTAATTTTTTAGCAGTAAAAGAATGTGGGCTTTTTACCTATGAGATATTAGGAAAATTCCTAGAGAATGCTAGTGGCTCAGTGAAAAGTGTGATTGTCCAACTGTGCATTAAATATACTTAGTTGTATTTGGACTTTCACAAGCAGAAAGCGGACACTATAATTTTAGATTGTTGAAAACTGTAGTCTTCAATTAAAACAATACAGTAGTAAGTAATTTTATGAAACTTGTGGGGCAAATTGATCCCTCAGGTCATCTCTAACAGTATAATTAGGATTACAGTTACTGTATAATCTGTGAAAGAGTTATCATTGTCCTGCTTAAAACAGTAACTCTTGAGGAATGTGTGATTAAACAACCTGTTTGTTTTGACAGCTTGACTGTGAATACTGATCATGGAGATATTTTACTGGATTATTCAAAGAACCTTGTTACAGAAGAAGTGATGAAAATGCTGGCGGAACTGGTAACTCTTAAAAATGTTGAATTAATCAACCAATTTTTTTTAAAGTTAGAATAATCAATTGGCAGTAAAAGCTAACATTGCTTGTGTACATCCAGCTGTACATTTGAGAGACTGTCAAAGATAAAAGGAATCTGTTTACGAATCTTGGTGCTGTTCAAACTCTTGCATTGTACTTTACCCCCAAGGTGCAAGGCCATTTCTTAATGTGCAGATCTGTTTCTTGTGCTCACTGGAAAGATTTTTGTCTGTGTAACAGGCCAGGTGCCATATGGCACTTTTATTGAGGCCTGCGGTAAAATAATAGATTTGTATAAGGTTGTAAGAGAAGGTGATGTCTTCTATACCTGCAGTTGAAACAGTACTTCGTATGTCATGCAGTCTTACTTTTGAGATCATTTGCAGTCAGATGTATTTTAAGAAAGAAGTTTGTATTTGATTTCAATTTAACCTGGTGTTCATGTTTCCACTCCTTCCTTAACTATTGGTTCAG
>NW_010121045.1:0-39412 GCF_000699245.1 Pterocles gutturalis
CGGAAACCAAAGGGACCCGGAACAAAAGGTATGATCTTCCGGAGGGTCCTTCCCTATATACTGGGCATGACGTGTATGTTATGGAATAGATTATTGGCCACTCTGGGTCTCAGTCTTGAACCTAAGATCAAATCCTAGGCTAGCAACCGGCTGTGCTTCCTCCCTGGTCTGCCGACCTTGGCAGCGGCACAAAACATTGCTTCTTATCAGCTTTCTTCTGAGCACAAATCCAAAACACAGCCTCTTGCTAGCTATAACGAAGAAAGTTAACTCTGTCTCTGCTTAACCCAGGACATGAGGAAAGGCTGAGGGAGCTGGGTCTCTTTAGCCTGGAAAAGAGGAGACTGAGGGGTGACCTAATCAATGTTTATAAATACGTAAAGGGTGAGTGTCAGGAGGATGGAGCCAGGCTCTTCTCTGTGACATCTAGTGATAGGACAAGGGGCAATGGGTTCAAGCTGGAACATAGGAGGTTCCACTTGAATATGAGAAAAAACTTCTTCACGGTGAGGGTGACAGAGCACTGGACCAGGCTGCCCAGAGAGGTTGTGGAGTCTCCTTCTCTGGAGACATTCAAAGGTTGCCTGGATGCATTCCTGTGTGATCTGATCTAGGTGTTCCTGCTCTGGCAGGGGGATTGGACTAGATGATCTTTTGAGCTCCCTTCCAATCTCTAAAATTCTGTGATTCTGTGATTGTGTGAGTATCACCAAAAAACTTGCTCATCTTTTTCTTCACATCACTTAATTAATAGCTGCAGGTCCTCATACTCTGAAAACTCCGCCAAGTCCATTTTTCTCTAGGTTTTAACCTTTTAATCCATCATATGTAAAATGAATGATGTCTCACATGTCTTTTTCCTTCCTACAGAAAACTGACATCTTGAAGAACCTCTGGTGAGGATTGCTATTGATTGCCTTTTGGAATAGACTAGACCAGGTCAGATAAATCTCCCTTGTCCACATTCATGGTGACTTCTCCAAAGTCCAACAGAAAAATGAGGCTGTACCTCTCCTTACAAAATCTGAGTTCCCTTTTCCACAACTCACTGTGTTTATCCATGCCCACTAATGCTATTCTTGATTTGATAGGTCTGTGAGTGTCCCCTGAAGTCTTAAAATGTGGTGGATAATCAGACACTTTCGACACTTATGATATAAAAACTGTTTTAAGCTAAGAGTTGAACACCACAGTCATATAATTCAGGTATTCCATCTGTCCGTTCTTCTATATCTGTTGGACATGTACCATCCAGCACTGGTTACTGTTCATTTTGCCTACTTTCTCCATAAGTTCAGCCAACACCTTGATATGAAACAGATCCTCTGACGTATTATCTTCAGAGAACAGCAACCTTTTGGAGCCCTTGACCAGGAAAACAAATGCTAAGAAATGCACTTTTTTCCTGTTTCAGTTTTGTCTTCCTGTGAACTTTTTTGACACACTGATCATCTATTGGTGTGAGATTGAGAGATGTGTAGTTTACATCTCTCATAATTTATTCCAGAGCTCACTATTTGATTAATTGTACATTTCTATTTAGTCAGATTTCCCCTCATCCGTACACAAATTTTAATTTTTGAAAGCTGTCTTTTTGCTTTTAACAATAACTCTTGTTTTACAGTTTATTTGTATGAAAAAATCTTCATAATTTCAGGACCAGCTTCAGTGACGCATCATTGACATCTGTATTATACAGCTGGCAGCATACTTTCTATTAACATTAACCCAAAATTAGTTTGTCAGCTTATCCCTCAACTTTGAAGCATCCAAATATTGTGCAACCAAACGGTACTTTTACCTAAATGTGTGAAGTTACATGACTTTGATGGAAAGAACCTGCAGCACACATTGTCTTGGATTGAGATTGAGGGCAGATATACTTTGACTTTATTAGTTAGAAATAGCAGAGATACTTTGCTTACTGATAACAGCTTAAGAAAATACATTAACACATATTCACCTATTCAAATAGTGAGTTAAGCCAAAACTGTGTAGCTCCTCTTCACAAATTTGATCAAAAATAGTTGTTTAGTCAGCTCATCTGCAAACACACATTTTGACTAGTTAATAAACCAACATGAGGGCCTGAGCACTCATACTGTTCATTTAGACATGGGCAAAGTATACACAATTCTTGGCTCTTCAGCTGGTTGGAGAAATTATTTCAAGTTCTTTGTGACCAACCTGTAACATGAGCTGTAAGCCTGCTGCAGAGGTAAAGTAGTTCTGTGATGTCATAACCCTCAGGAAGTTTGTGCCAAAATTAGTAGAACTATCTGGGCAAGAAGGACATATGTTGAAATTATAGACCTATTACTGTAACATAGTTATGTGCAAATACTTGTGGAGAGGGAAAGGAAGGATTTGTTAAGAAAGAATGTGCTGTCAAATGGAAAAACTTGAACATGGAGTAATATATGATACAGTATTACTAGAAGTATGCAGCCACACTGTTCTGACACATCTTGTTCAAACAAATTACTTTCTAGACAAAGGAAACATTGTAGTTTTGATTTATCCAGAACTTCAGGTAAGTATTTGATAGACAATAAATGGGAAAAAAAATGTTTAAGTTGGAAAAAATGAGGTTTGCTGTAAGAACTGAAGAAAAGATAGAAGACAGAGACAGCATCTGAAGTTGTTACTGATTAAGTCACCTTAGGAACGGCCTTTGGAATAATTCTTAATATTTTGACTTTGGCTTAAAAATTGTGCCCTTGAAATTTCCTGATGAGAAAGTAAGATGACATAATTAACAGGGAAAAGGCCTGATACAGGAAAACCAGATGCTCTGAATATGAGGGTATTAGGAATGGTATGAAATGTTGCTCTATAGCGTTCAAATCATGAATAGAAGGATTAGTACATGTGATTTTTACTGCATCAGGGGAACTCAGGTAGACTTGATAAGTAGGAGAGATCTAACTGTCTAAATCAAATCTTGGAGTGAAGGTGAGTCACTAGTTTTTATAACCGTGACAGAAGAAATGCAATTCTAGACTACTGCATTTGAAGTGTTTCCTGTAGAGAAACAGAAGTACTGACAACTGAGTCATCATGGGCTAAATTCTGTTGCCTAATCTCAAGCAGTCATTTGCAATGCACTGATATATCTGAGACATCTTCATGAGGATGATGTATTTGATAACAGACTGCACCTGACCTATGAAGGGCAATGAGAATCTAAGTAAGACATCTCATATTGCACTTGTCACAGATGTTTAGGTAACTGAAATATACCCTGGAATTTATATCTGTTCATTTGTTCATTGACTATGGTGGTGAAAAGGAAGAGAAGGGAGTCCAACAGAAGAACATGTGTCTTCAACTTATCTTCCAGAAGAAACAGTGAAACTGTTCCTTTAGGCCTCCAGCTTTTTAAGCAGTTGATTTTATTCCCATGCAACAAGCAGTCTGACTTTCCTCAAAGTAAAACTTTCTTCTAAAAGCAAAGAAACCATGTTTAATATGTCCTATCAGAGTATTTTTGGCTGTACTTAAATGAAACTACGTCTTTCAGGGGCAGTCTCCATCCCATAAGGAAGTGAAAGCATTTAAAGCTCACGAATGTTGCTTTGATGTTTCTTTTAATAAACGGAGATACGCCAAGATGAACTGAAATATAGTTTATATTGTGCTTCATGAGGTGGTTACAGCTACACGCTGAAAGCTTCACCCAGAGCCATGCAAGAGCATGGGAAAAAGAATACAAAACTCTTAAGCTTTCCCAAGACTTACCTCTCCAATTGCCAGTAGTGTCCACCACACATGCTCATACTCAACCACAACAGACAGAGGCTGTTTAAGTGCACACGCAAATGAATAATGCTCTCATCACAATATCTGTCTTTCCCTTTGTCAAGCCTTCTCACATCCAAAATATGAAACTCAGTGAATTTATTGTTGTGTTTCTAATATAATTTCTTGGAAGGAGACGAAAAAAAGGACATCAACAGGACAGACAGCTTTTCACTTAGATACATGCTGATGTTTGTCACTTCCAGTCAGTCTTCTTCAGGTGTGTTCTAGAGGAAGGGCAGCCTGTATTGGCTATTGTAGACCTTTGATGACACATCTGCTAAGGTCAGAGATATTTTTAATTGCCAGAGAATCTCATGCTTGCTATACATAGGGCCAGTGAGGTGCAAAGAAAAGATAGACAGTGCCCATATTCGATGGACATGTGTTTTAATATATTTGAGCATTTGCTTTGGAGCAGCTGCTATACTTCCTCCTGTTTTCAAACCTATTAGAGTATCACCCTGCTAAAGGCCAACCAACTGCAGCTGACCTGTGAAAATTCCACTTTTTGTTCCAATATACAAACAATTTTTCCCCATTTTTTGTCTCACTTTTGCCAGAGCTAGCCCAAATCTCCATATGAGTTCATGAGCTCCCTCCAGACTCCTGCTGCTTCAGGAGAAGATGTTCCTCACCCTAAGAATCACTTTATAATTGTGGGAATGTTGAAGATGGAAAATATGGAAGTCAAGAAAAAAGGTTGTAAAAGTACTGTTTGCAATATGAACCTAATAGCCCAAATTAACCAGGAAATCTGGTCACCACTAAATTTACAGGGTCACCACACAATTTACAGTGCCACCATAAATTGCTAGTGTTTCAGCAGAAGGACTTACAGAAAAGGAGGTACACAACCTGGTGAGAGAAAAAGTGCTACCATTCTTTCCATGAAGTTCACAGACCTTTATAGCCCAGCTCTTGGCTTTGACTGATTCAATCTGAATTGCCATAATTGATCTTGGTTTTGTGGTTGTCCCCCAAAGCAACCAGAATGAAAGCTCACTGTACTGGAGACAATATAAAAGAAAGCCTGGAAGGATGTGGAAGGGTGCTGACATCAAGAATGTGAATGGAAGAAAGGCTAAAGACACAGATGCCAAGAGGGAAGGTCTAGCTATTACTGCAGAAAATCCTCTAAATATTCAAAGACCCCTCTGATGACTTCTGCATCTACCAGCTGATGTTGCTCACTGATTTCTCTTCAGGACAAAACCCCAACCAAACAAAACTCAAAAACTCCACCACACTGATAGGTAAGGGTGAATGATGACAAGAAAAGGTTTTCCCTAGCACAGCAAGGGCTCGCTTGTGCAGTTATTTGTCTGAGGAAGTCTACAAGTAATTGCATTTTAATTGGACATAATCTTATTGGAACAGGAAGTAGCAAATGTAGCAAATTAAATAAATAAAATCAAACTGCTTTCTAATTACCTTCTTACAATCTCAATAAGGAATTCACAGTCAGATTAGGGTGTTTCAGACAATTACATTAAAGGCTTCCCAATTCAGAAGGGAATCCATCTGGCACTTGAAAGGTAATATTATCTTTGCAGTGCAAAATGTTCTTAATTTGGTTTGCCTTCCTTTTTCTTTTTGGGGTTTTTTGTTGTGTTTTTTTTGTTTGTTTGTTTGTTTGATTGTTTGTTTTGGTTTTGTTTTTGTTTAAGATGAAGGGAGTAGGGAAGGAAGTGTTAGATCCTACATCAGTACTTCCTGGTGCATGTTCCAATCCATGGCACGTAGCAAAGATGTAACTGTGTGAATGCACGACCTATTTTTTTCTGCACCACCAGTCATCATTACAGCTGTATCTGCTCTGTGTCCTGACAAAAACTATATAAAGGCAGAATATGCAAGAATATACAAGAAACGCAAGTAACTTTTTCACACATTCACTTTTCAGTCTATAACTACAGCTTAGATTGAGTGTAGTAGTGGAGGAGCATTCTTGACAAACGACAGTCTGGCATACTTAGAGCTGCCTAAAGCAGCCTCAGAGGAAGCGGCTGCTCTATTCGAGAAGTTGTGGAAGACAGAGAAAGAGGAGAAACACAACGTCTGTCCTTAAAAAGGAAGAGTTAAGGGCTTATAAAATAATTCACTTAGTTTACCATAAAAATTCTACTAAAATAACTTTAAAAGCACTTAAGTGAAGAGATACAAACACAAACTTGATATGAACAAATACTGTGAAACCAAGAAGGCTTTGTCCTTGGCTGCGTAACAGGCAGAAGCAATTGTTTTGACACAAGTCCTTGATGTGCTTGTCAAACTGCATAGAATTTCATAAGCAAAACAAGGATTAGCCTTCCCTTTTCTAAAATAAGATAAAACTGCCATGAGCTGGACTTAACATTAGTTAGAACACTTCAGTCACATAGTAGTTATCGGTTGCTGATCACCAAAATGGAAGGATGTAGTATTCAGAAGGGATATGTCCTGGATCCAGTGCTACTCAGCAATCTCATTTACCACCTGGGTGACTGAACAGAAAGTACATGCTATTAAATTTGCAGATAACAGGAGGATGAGAAAAAAAAGTCTGCCTTTGGGACAGAACTGCAATGCAAAATGAGCTGCTGTGGGGGGCTCTGGAAAACAAGGACAAAATTTAACAGGGATATGTAAAAGGTGTTTATTTAAGGATATTGAAATTTACAAATGCCTAGGGAAACAATTTATTAAGAATATTTTGTTAGAAATTCAAGAGGTCATGGGAGATCACAAGCTGAAAAGCATTCAGGAACATCTTACTGTTGAAGAGTAATTCTATGTATTAAAATGTGGCCTGCAAGACAGATGAAGCAACCCTTGCTCTCTGCACCCCCCAGTAAAGCCTTTGCTGGAATACTGTGCCCAGTTTTGGAAACGGAACTTTAAGGAAAATCACTGAATACTAGGGATAGTTCAGAGAAGAAAATGATAAATGATTTATGAAAGAGGAAGGAAAGGATAGGTTTTCATGTCCAGCAGTCACAGGCTTGAAAGGTTCATGTTACACAAGCTGGAAAGGTTCATGTTAGATACCAGGAAAACCTTGCTAAGAATGTGTGTCTCGACACTGCCTGGGATATTTGATTGGAATAACTGATTCTGGTATGGAGCAGGGGACCAGGCAAGACAATCTCACATTTCTTTCGGCTGTTTTTCTAAGATGTTCTGAGTAGTGAGACACGACAAGAGCTGTCAGGAAAAATGTTTAGATGCATAACGTGCATACCCTCATGCATACACCAACCTCAGCAGTGTTATTAGAGGGCTACTTTTAATTCTCCTAGCCATTCCTCACTTGAGGAAGTAAGTGGAAGTTTACTAAGGTTAAAATGTAAATCACGCTGATGACACCAGTGTGAAGCTGAACCAAGGTCTAACTTCAAAGATGAGATTAAATAACATATACTGGAATGGGATTCATGTACCCTACACTTAGCAGAAAAGAGAAAGTGGAAATTCTTGACAGTGATTTATTCTCAGAACCAAATAACCCATCTGAGATCTCTTCAGATTTTGATCTATGGTGCATCATATCGCCAGCTAGCAGATAACAGCGACATATAACATGGAGATTTTACAACAGGTATTCTTTTTCCTTTGTTAACAGCTTTGGTCCTTATGCATAGACTTTTCATATTCCATGTAAATCATCTATCCACTTTCAAAGGGACAAAAAAATGTACCTAAGTTTATTTGGTGTAGCAAGAGCCAGAGTGAATTTACAGAGTGAATTACTGGAATTAGCGAGCTGTTCATTTCAGCTGTCTGAAGAGAAGAGCATTGAAAATATCCAATTTCCTCTCAAGAAACTCAAAGTGAGTGAAGTGACATGACAGATTCATGTGCTGTCCCAGGAAGTGCAAAAAAAACATGTCATGATCCAGAAAAGGTGCTTTAATGGAAAGAATAACAATAATGAGGCTTATAATAAATTATGAAGTGCAAGAGAGTATATGCAGATTTCACAAAAGGAGAAGTACTTTTCATCCTCTTATAGCTGTAAAAAGAGCAAACAAGGCTATGAGATCCTTCTAAAACTTCTTTGGACACAGGAGGTAAATGCGGACTTAGATGAGGAGAAATACAAAGTCATTTAAGGGAATAGTGTAAACTGTTTTAAAATTCTAACCTCGATTTTAAACAGGAATTAATTTCAAGCGACTGCTTTTCTCTGATTTACCGCACCATGAGAACAAGATGGAAGAAGTCATGCTTGTGGCATTAAGTAGAGACATGGGAGACCTCATTTTAATTTCTGTGTATGGCAGCACATCCTTACATCAATACCAGCAGATTTTAATCTCTCTAGACTTTGGTTTACCATATCTCTTACTGGGAATATGAATTCCTCCCTTTCTGAAAGTGGATATGAGAATAACTTGACAGCACAGTGACAGGTAAATGAAGAAATTCAGAAGAAAGTGCATATTCTAATAATTATCAAATTTTATACTGCCATAACATAAAGCTGCAGCATTCTAGGGACCAGACTAACCACAAGCAGATTAGTTGTATTAGCAAATAAAATAAACATTTGAATTGCCAGACCAAGATAATAAAGTTATTCTCATGAATCACAGTGAGCTTATATCAGAAGAAAAATTAGAAATCTTGAGTAGCATTTAAAATCGTCTGCATCCATTTTGCACTCCTCTGCAGAAGTTACATGGAAAGGTAGGCTCCAGCATCACTGCCAGAGCACAGCAGCTGTTGCTCACTAGACAGATGGCAAGTGGCGCCTTAAAAAAACCCCAGAAAATTAGTGGGAAATACATAGAAGGTAAAAAGGTCTCCCCTGTGGTGCAAGTAATTCAAAATATAATACTGGACTAGAAAGGCCAAATGTACAGCTGGGCTTGCTCACCATGCCAGTTCCTATTGGCAAAGGTCTGACTGGCATTTTGGCAATTCTGGGCAATCTTCATCTCTGGGAACGAAAACAGACGATTTGCCCAATTGTGAACTTGCATCACTGAGACCTGACTTTGAGAGGAAAAGAATCTTTTCTAAACCAACAGAGGCAAGAACATGAAGAGGCCCGGGTACCCCAGATGAAACTGAAGACTCCTGGATTGGAAAGTTTTATGATATTTTATACTGTGGAATTAAGCTCTACAAGAATCTCTTGTTTTATCTCTATTCCCAGTGCCTCCTGCGTAGTCACCTGCATCAGTGAGATGTATGTCTGTGTTCAAGCATTTTTTTCTGGATCAAGACAGTAATTTTTTTCCACTTTTCTGTACTTTTATTGATATTGTTTCATAGCTGTTACATTAAAACAGAATGGATATAGCTCATAAAATTGTATCTGCAGTCTGACAAGCCAATATCAGTTCTTTATTAAAAGGAGTTTGTTTAATTAAGAATGAATGTCATTCCTTCACTGTGCAAACTTCTCTAGGCATATAATTTGCAACACTTGCATTTTTGATCAAAATAAACTTGCAGGTATGCTACGTAAGCAATGCAAATCGCTTTTACCACACATGATTTTTTTTTTTAATAAGTTAAGCTTCGCTTGCTTCGTTACTTAATCATCCTGACAAAACAACATTCATCAGGAAAGCAGTATTTAGGGTAGGTTCTGCTGTGACTCCAGCAAGAGTACATTCATGGTTCAGAAGCAATCCTCCAGTTGGTGTTAAAAGGATTTTGTGCAATGTGCAGCAGCGTCAGCCCGTTCCCTTTGCTGAGGGGGACAGAGCCGCAACATAGACGAGATGCAGTCATTCCCTCCGTGCCAGCCAGCGCTCATGCTGTGCTGGGCTGCCAGAAGGGGCTCAGAGGCAGCAAGGGCAAAGCCCATACTTGGGGCACACCCCATTCTTGGGGCACACCCCATTCTCGGGGCAGTTTTGCAGGCACCACTTTCCTCCTCTGCACTGCCTCCCTCCGACAAACACCAAGTGCATATTTAGGGATCAGGGTAAAGAGAAATGCAGAGACTATGTGAGATGGAGAGAGGCAAGTGACACGTCTACCATGTTCAGCAAGGGCAAAGCCCATACTTGGGGCACACCCCATTCTTGGGGCACACCCCATTCTCAGGGCAGTTTTGCAGGCACCACTTTCCTCCTCTGCACTGCCTCCCTCCGACAAACACCAAGTGCATATTTAGGGATCAGGGTAAAGAGAAATGCAGAGACTATGTGAGATGGAGAGAGGCAAGTGACACGTCTACCATGTTCCTTTACACATAGGCTTCTGTCCAGCTGGTGTGTTTTCTGGAAAGGCTACACCAGGAAGCGTGAATAGTAATGTAGGTTATTTTTTAAAATTTATTTCTGGGGGTGGGGTGTCATTCTTATAAGTTTTGTCCCCAGTCTGTTTTGTTGCAGCCATCCAACTCCTGAGATACTGAATATACTTGACCACTTCTTTAACACAGTTGTTGATCGGAGGTGAGACTAAACCACAGACTTCCCTCCCAGAGTTTTACAATCCACACACAACATTTACATATTCTTTTCAAGTTGCTAAAGAAAAGTATTAAAAGTCTCTGTCCTGTAATATTTAAACAGAATAGCAGTATTGGCTGACATACAGAGATAAAATATTTTATTATGTTGTGCTAAGTGCCTGAATTTTTTCTATGAGTTAGCTGGGGAAATCAGAACCCGAATTTTGTCCAAAGATCTTTCCACAATACTGTGACCATATGCTCAAGGCAGAATTCATTTTTGTAACCATGGGTACCTAGTGCCATTTGAGGTGCTCTAGTGATATCAAAAAACCTCCAAAAAGGACTGGCAGATTGATGCAGAACCCAATGGATACCTTGCTGGTACTGCCGCTGGAGGCTGGGCAAAATAAGCCATTGCACCTGCAATGGCATTAAACACACAAATGTATCCTGCCCAATGTATGTCTCCTTTGGGTATTGGAGACATTCACATGGGGTTTGCAGCTGTGAAACATGACCTGTAAGTGACCCGTGTCTCATTGGAGACAGCTAGACGCTTATATATGAATAACCAACCTAAACTCCAAATCTCCATTGACTAATAGGTGCTTAGACAACTTCTGAATAAGCAAACGTTTACAGACTTCTTACCTGAGGCATTTTAATTGCAGGCTGAATTCATCCTCAATGGCTTGTGTCGCTCTAGGGCAATGGTAGCGTTTCCAGAGGTCTTATCTTGCATTATGGAGCTGTTCAGCTTTAGTCTGTACAGGTTTGTGACCTGTCTACTGGACTGCCCCAGTGTCTTCCTCAGTGACTTTAATGCCCTGCCAGTGGCTGCACTTTAGATGAAACTAAGAGCTTCACCTTTATCTAACCTTACTTTTTTCCTAGCACTGTTACAGAACAGATTGTTTCCCAGCTGGTATTTACCTGTATAATCACACCTTGTATTGTAAGATCAATGCTGCGCAGGCCAGCTTTTAGCTGTTTATCTTCTTTGTAGCGATAATATCATTGTTTCTGGCAAAACTTTTGCCTGTTCACCTTTCTTTATCCAACTACAAGTTTGCAAATGTTGTGTGTGCTTTCAGACTGATAGTTTGTCTTTTGCTGCAGCATAACCTTTTGCCTCTAGGTCTAATTGTTTTGAATTAAGGGCACTGCTTCAATCCCCCAGTCCATGCTGTGCATGCTGCTGTCGTTTGCAAAGCCCAGCCAAATAATATAATCCATTGCTGATATTGCCTTCTCTCCTTTCCACTCTTGCCTCCCTACCCAAAAAATGCTAAACTAGTTCTGGAGCTGCACGTGGCAAATACATGCTGGCTCTGAGCTCTTTTTTACCTTAGGTCATTTTTCTTCTATTTCATGTTGTCTGTCATACCTACAGTGTCAGAGCCTTCTCTGTACCTCATCAGCTTCAGTTTGAAGGCAGGGGTGGGGGTGTCTTAATTTTCTTGGCAAATTCTGACGATTCTGAAAGGTTAACTCTATTTCCTACTGTGAATCTGCACATCTGCCTCTCCTTTTGGCATCCTAAGAAAATCCAATTATTTAACCACGACACTGTCCTGATGACTGAGAGCTGTTAAAAAATAATTGCTAAAAATCCACCACCAGAAGTATAGCTACCCTCAGACTCCTTGCTCTCATGCTGCAACCCACTGGTCGCAGATTCAGAGTGACGTGTAAGTAAATCTTCTCCACATTTCATGAATGTCAAAGCTGGCAGAGCTTTTACCCTCACCAGTCTTTCTCTCAGGGTGTTGTTTTCATCACCATAAAACAGACTCGTGATTATTTCTTATTGAGCAATTTTAGAAAGGCATTTCACTGCAGGAGCATGACTCATTTCCATCTAAAATAATTTAGCCTGAACATATCTCAAGGTATTATGATGCAAAAAATTTCCAGGCTGTTGACTCCACAAAGTACAGACAGAACTGCTTAAAAGCTTTACCATGTCAGGGTCACACACCCTGTGAAATAAAACACAGGTATCATCCCGTTTACATTTCTTTAGAGCTGGTACAGCTATAAGAGCTGAACTTCACCTATCAGTGATTATGTGTCAGTTAATAGCAGAGTTAAACTATATAACCATTTAACAACGGTGTTCTGATTAGCCTCTGCAAAGGGCATTTACCGCTTACCCATAACTGCACTTCAAACTCCTAATTTTGATCTTCTGATGAGGATGTAGTAGAAGATGTGTCATTTCCTTGCATCTCCCATTTGGTATGCCAACCCTGGTCCTCAAACAGCCATCTGTTTGCAAAAAGCATCTCTTTGTTGAGGCATCGAGTTGCTAGTTTGTGCAGTGAGTACAGGAGGCAATAATTTGCCACAAGACGATTCACAATGAAGTCTCATTACAATATGTTTCTCATATTTATTACACAATATAGCAACAGAGATTAAAAATAACACTTTAAATATGGATATTTTACCAGTGAATGGCAGGTGGTGCAGAACTACGATAACTATATTAGTGTTAATGAAGCAATTCACCATCAGCAAAGAATCATAGAATGGTTTGGGTTGGAAAGGACCTTCAATATCATTGAGTTCCAGCCCCCCTGCCATGGGCAGGGACACCTTCCTCTAGACCAGGTTGCTCAAAGCCTCATCCAGCCTGGCCTTGAACCCCTCCAGGGATGGGGCATCCACAGCTTCTCTGGGTAACCTGTTCCAGTGCCTCACCACCCTCACAGGAAAAAATTTCTTCCTAATATCTAATCTAAATCTACCCTCTTTCATCTTAAAACCATTACCCCTTGTCGTGTCACTACACTCCCTTATAAAGAGTGCCTCCCCATCTCTCCTGTAGGCTCCTCTTAAGTACAGGAAGGCTGCTATAAGGTCCCCTCGGAGCCTTCTCTTCTTCAGAGTGAACAACCCCAACTCTCTCAGCCTGTCCTCATAGGAGAGGAGCTCCCCAGACCTCTGATCAGTTCCTTTCTTTCTCCCTCTGTTGTAGAATTTAATCCAAACTGAACCAGAAAAATCAGTAAGCAGTTTTAAAACACTGTGTTTTGAAGATAATGTTCTAGGCACCACTCTAGATGGATACTTCACTGAATCAATAACACTTTATTGAACAGTAGTTAAGCACCTCCTTACTGCAAACAGTGGTCTCTTAGTTCAACTTTTTCTTTTTTTCAGTTAGCTCCACCAGACTAAGGTATACGAGGAGTAAAATCAAGACAAACATTTAGAGAAACAGCATCATCTTTTTCTATGACTAAAATTAAGAATTTATATTTCATTTATTATGATTATAGATCTTCCTCGATTCTTTTCTTGTGAGCAAGCTTTATGCCCTAAAAAGTTTTGTCTGGTTTTGGACTAATTTTTGTCTGCTTCTGGTTTTTGACTGTCATGAGAGTCTTCTTATTTAGCAGTTTTCTCAGCGTAAACAGTTTTACCAGTGTGCAAAGTCTCAGCCATAGTGCCTGTATGAAGCAGTCCAACCATTCTTCCAGTATGGCACAAACCTCCACTCTTCAGTCGTAGCATAAACATTATAGCAGCCAGCATAGAGATGAGGACACCCCACTGCTGTTAAAACAATACCTGTATTTAAATATTTTAGTATCACTTACACAGTCAGAATTTGTAAGAAAAAGAAAAAAAGTCACAAAAACCCTTCTATAAAAATCTTCTGTTGAAAACGTGATGGTACAACCATCACTGGCTCTTCTGCCACTGGCATCTCTTGGAAGAACAAGGGCTGTCCAGGTCTCCAGATACATTCACGGTATCTGCATCATTCAATTCTCAGCTTCAAAAAGTGCAGCACTTCCCTTATAATATCTCCATAATTTCCACTACTTTCCAACAGTTCTTGTGTTTCTTGTTTGCTTCTGGGGCAAACTGCGTAGAAGAAGCAGCTTCCCCAATTAGCTTGATATTCACTGAAATTTGTGCAGCTACAGTGTTTTCTAATAGTTTCTTAGCAAGAAATGAGGCCATGATAAACACCCACTGTCCAACCCCTGGCCCAACAGCTTTTTTTTCCCCTGAATATTGTCCAAAATGTGGTTTCTTTTGTTAACAATAGGAGTCCCTGAATTACCTCTTCAAAAAAGCGCGAATCCAGCGCAACAGCACTAGAAATATTAGTCACTGCAATTATAGCCCATTTCATATGCAGAGATGTCAAGTAGGAGCTGAATTTTTCATAGTTACTGCAGTGGAGGATGATTAATTCTCACCCAATTACTTCTCGCAGTATATGTTCTTGGTTTCCAAAGATCAGAAAAAATTCCGATACTGGGTTCAACATCGTAATTGCCAAGCCATCGCGGTTTACCCCCTCCTTTGGTTACTCTGTTTCACTCTTGTTTCAGAGTTGTCTACAAGAATCATCTGGTCTGAAATTGTCTTGGAAAACAGCCACCCAGCCCTGAACATCTTGCACCTGGGCATTCTCTGACATTTTTCTCCACTTCACTAACAATTATGTTTTGAATTACAGCAGCTGGCACAGAGAAGAGTCACCAGAAACAAGAGATTAACAGCTAATATATTAAAGAGTCACTTGGCCAAGATGTGTAACCAGGATGTTACTGTGTTTTGTTCTCATAGAATACAGCTTCTGTCTTAGTTCACTTGAACAGATACTTAATGTGGATTCTCTAGAGGCCAATCCCTGGCGGCTCTGCAATGCCAGGCTTAGCTGAGCAAGTGCTGCTAGATTCAGGTACTCCCTTAACCAGTGGCCTACATGGAAACTGAAGTTTTGTTCACCACGTAATTACAGTGATTTTCTTTCCTAATACCTTCTAGATTGATATTGTATCTAGTATTTCCAGAAAACCCAGTGCCTCCTTGCCTCCACCAAGTATTTGCAGAATTGTCCGAAATATCCCCAATCTGCCTGGGAAACTGCTAGAGAAGCTTATGGAAGCATCATCAAAGATGCTGCAAGGATCAAGGCTGTTGTTTCTAGGATAACAGGTCTTACACTGCCCCATGCTCGCTGACTTCAATCTCCCTTATGAATTATTTTTTAGGCAAAAGTGCTTGTGCCCTCCAAATGCCACTTAGATTGGTTGTACTGGCTTCCTGCAGGAATCTAGTGCTTTGTGGGATGCAGGGTGAATATCCCAGTGTTCCAGAGGGTTGGGCACCACCTTCATCCTGGAATCTTTTAAGCAGTGGGGGTACAGGGATGTGATGGTGCCAAGTTCTCTCAAGTCTTTCTTGGATCACCTGCCACAAAGCTTGTGTTCTGGGAACTACTGTAATGCAAGATGAGAGCCAGAACCCCCGAAGTTGGTTTTAATTTGAAATTTCCCTTTCCAGGAGCAGGGGGAGGCAGGAAGCTGAGAAGAGGTGGCCTTAAGTTGTTCTACCCCAGACAGTCACAAGGGTCTTGTGGACACCACCTGGAATCTCCATTTGGGAACCCCTACAACAGGCAGGGCAAGCTGAACTGCCCGCTGGGGAAGTCCTCTGGGGTAGACAGCTCTCGGCATGGTCATACAGCAAACAGGGGGAAAAATATGTTATTTGGAGCACATGCTGCATGCCCATTTCATAGTAATCTGAGACAATGAAAATGTTTGTGTGTCTCTAATCTCAGCCTCCTGATTGAACAAGACCACTCTGGAAATCCAGAGGTTACAAGTACTTTTACAACAAAGTTTAGCTTCTAAAAGGAAGCATATTTGAGACTGAAAAAATAAACTAACAAGCTACTTTAACCCCACAACCGAGTTAATCTGATAGTATGAAGGCCAGTGCTATACAACAACATAGTAAGTTACAACAGGACCTACATCTTAATTTATTTCCACAGAGAGAAATAGGTAATATATATTTATTTTGTAATATTTTTTTTTTGTATACCCTAACTATATCAGATTCAGCTATGGGAAACTTTTCCTCATGTCTTCCCTCCCTGCAACTTGCTGTGCTGATTTACAGGGACCTTGCCACAAGTCCTGGTCTAGACATACTGCTGGTTGTCAGAAGCTAGAGATAAATCATCATATTTTAGACAGCCACTTAAGCCTGTTTGAATTCAAGACTTCGAGGTCTTGAATTCTGCTACAAGACAGACACAAGAAGGTAAAAAAGTAATTTGCAGTGAGTTTAATCCCTCCTCAGGACCCCAAGGTTTGAATTTTGTGTTGGTTCAGTGAAGAGCAAAGGAAAATCACATCATCCTTACTGAACATCGATTGGGTTATTGACATCCATCATGGCATTTCAGAAAACTACGATGTCATATGCTGATTTCAGCTGATGAAAATCAGGTTGTCTTAATACAGAAATACCAAGTACAATTTCAGAACATTATTTTTTATTTGGGTATTTCCAAAACACTGAGTTCTATTTTATGAGTAGATAGGAGTCTAATAGTAGCAAAATTATAACGTACTAGAAGTGTCTTAGGGTTTTCTTGGAAGTAATACATCAAAAATTGGTTTAATATGTTAGCTACCCGGTAATGACTTTTGCATGAGTGTCTGTGCCTTATCACACTGATTTGATACTTTTTCTGCAGTGGTTCTGTAATAACACTTGGTACGACACTTGGTATAGAAGGTAGTTAAGAAGGGCCTTGCACCAAGGTTAGATCAGCTTACCCAGGGATGAAAATTTACAGACTATTCTTTATGTGTTTGCCCTCAGACCATGCAAGCAGTTTGTAAACAAAACAACATTGCAAAACCAACTTGTGGCCACTTCAAAGGAGTAGGATTTTTAGATGTAATTGTTAGTACAAATGCTATGTCCTCTGCTATCTGAGAAGCAGAAGAAAGCTTGTGTCTGCATTAAGAATCTCATTTTCTGAGGCTGTCATATTCCATATTCTCCACAAATATTATTTATATTATATGAGAAAACACTGAGCAATTCCAGATGTTCTGAAATCTGAGAGCAAATCCTCTAAGATATGACACTTATTTGTTTTCCTTTCATGCATAAATGGTTTTAAATTAGCCATTTTATCATTATGTTTATTTATTGTTAACTATTATTTTTGATAATTTACTTTTGGCTGATTAAAAGACAAGGTTTTCAAGTGTTTGCTTGGAGATACTGAAGTTTAATCAGCAAGTAACATTTCTAGCAATAGTTTACGATATGTTTGTCAACGCAAAATAAATTTCACTGCCATTAAGGCAGGGTTTTCAGTACTTCTTTTTGCTTGGTGCTAAACTTAGCCATTTTATGCAAGAAAAGAAATTGCACATTACTTGAGATAGTAGTAACTTCTTCATAGCACCATTAGCTTTTGCTAAAATCTCCTTTAAGGACGCACACCTGAGTCACCAAAGTCTCTTCTGCCGCTGTATGTGCAGTTAGGTGCACAACTGGGCTAGAGAAGGCTTCAACTTCTTGTCTCAGGGACTGGGAATGCCAACCAGCTCCCCAAAAATTGGAAACAGGTGAGAGACAGCAGAAAGGGGACAACTTCAGTCGAGAACTGATTTCAAACATGGTTAGGGAGAAAGAGTATGCTCTAAAATGGGAGTTCTGCATTTACTACATCAAATTGTTGAGCAGAGCTTAACACTCAGTTTCCATCTCCCAAAACCTGAATTTCTTAACATGTCTCTTTCCATATCCTAATCCAATGGTGCGTTCTCTTTTTGTGCAACTCCTAAAGAGATAACAGTGTTGAGGGCTGTGTGGACTACACAATTCCTTTCCTGTATCTCTCTGCCTAGTTTTCTTTTTTTTTTTTTTTGCAGAATCACGCACAGCATGCAAGCATTCAAAATTCAAACACTTGACTGGAAACCAGATATCTTGAGTATCAGTTGGCTAGTGGAGCTACTGATATAACTACAATTTATGTGTAAGTTGCTATATATGTCAGACAAGTGTTAGGAACTGGATACAGCCTCCCTAAATCGCGGTGCAGCTCAAAACACATCCACTCTCTTTCGCCAAAAAACTAAACATCATAGTCACTGGAGTGAAATGCCAAAAGCGCAGTCTTGTTTTCTAGATGTACATGAGTTCTAGCAAGTACATAGGCATTTGTAGCTATGTCACCAATATTCCCCAGTGGTTTACAGACCTCCAGAAGACTTATAAAACTGTGTCCACTTAGGAAGTTCCACCACCCCAGCCACCACACTAGATTCAGTCAGAGATTTGACTGAACTGTGACTCTCTCTTCTATTTTTTTTTTTTTGTAAGCATGAACAAACATTAGAAGGTCTAGATCTTTCCATTTATGAAGCTCACAGTCCCAAGAAGTAAGTTCATCACTATTTTGATTATCCCTTCAAACGTTCTTTTTGATAAAGTCTCAGGCTGAAGTAATGATAAGCAGCATTGCTGCAGTGCACTTCGAACACTAGTTCCAAGAAGTGATTAATATCAGTTTTTGTGATGGTATTTGAAAATAGCCCTTCTGAAGCCTAACTGTGATGATCCATTTGGACATCATCCTTTGTAAATTAAATTTTATTTTATTAGTTTATTGGGAAATCAAACAAACAAACAAACAAACAGGATAAACAAGGGCTCAGTCCCCTTTGTACAGATTAGTCCAACAAGTGAATTCACTAATTCATTGCTTAATTCATGAGGTTTCTATCTGATAGGTTCTCTAATTCATAACTTGCAACCCATAACTTTTAAATTGTGCACCTACAAGCAAGTTGTCTGGCCAATGGTGAGCGTGCTCATCCTTTGTCCTCTGTCCCAGTGCAGGCATGCCCTGTATCACACCAGCAAGCATGAAAGCCTCAGCAGTCCAGCTGCTGATGGATCTGCTTCAAAGGCTTTTTGGGTAAGCTAACATGTTTATACCTTCCAGCTTGGAAGTTTGGTCTATATCATTTCCATGAGTTAGCAGATTCTGAAGAAACTGCCAGACAATCAATATACAAGGATTATGACTGCCAGTGACACCAAGCTGCAGGTGATAGTGGCTGCATAGTGACCTTTAGCCCTTTCTGCCCACTGTGTCCTGCCTGCAAGTTGTCCTTGCTTTGACCTAATGGCACTGCTCCCGGCATATATCAGGCCTCAGCATGAGCTGTGTGTTGGTCAAAATCTAAGTAAGAGTTGAGTGGTCACACAACTTTTATTCCCATTACAGGTAAAAGCCTTTGTCAGTTAATTAACTTATCTGGTTAAAATTCCTTCCATTTAAATTCCAGGTGTCTGGGATATTCTCTTTTCTTTTTCTCATACTCTCTTGATTTGCCAAACTCTATACAGAAGCAAGATGTTTAATTGAAAATATGGCCTTCTATATCTGTTATTGTCTGAGAAGAGATTTAGGTGCTATTTGCACACAGAACATTTTGCAGAATACCTTAGCTATCTTTCTTAGTGAGAGCTGCAGACTACAAAAGGGACTACTTTCTTTCCATAAACTCAGGGGAGTTTGAGAACTGTCACTCTAGCCTCTATGTATTCTATAATATTTAGTCTTGCTGTAGATGTGAACAATGAATTTACAAAACAAATGAAGAAAAGTTCAAATGTCTTCAACAAACCTATATAGCAGAATTTATACCATACAGCTACTAGACCTGATCCTAAAACTCCTCATTCAACTAGTACTTACAAATACAAGAAAACCCATTACATTCACAGGAATGAAAAATACAGGGATAAAATTTGCAATACACTACATCTCCCTCTTGAAACACTTTACAATTAAATGCAATTTAGTTCATCATCTGAAGATGGAGACAGATTTTAAAGTCAAGAATATGGTACTGTTGAGAAAAGAAAGAAAGTCTAAGCACGTTCCGTCCCAATTCTGTCTCCCACTGAACAGATCCATGCCTTAGGTTTACCTATGTGACCTATATCTGCTCACATACTCACTTGTTAGAGCTTGGCTTTCGTTCTGTATACAAAATAATTCAATACCAGCCTCAGGTTTTTCTTTTGAGGCTGTCCCTGTAGCTTTTTGTAAGCCACCCTACCTTTAAGTCTCTTGTTCACGCTACCTTCAGGGCTGCTCCTGTCTTTCATACAGAGGGCGTTGAATGGCTCTCAGCTGTGTCAGCTCCTGCAGAAGGACTCCAGCACTCCCTCACAGCCACTGTGCCTCTCTTCCCTCCATGAATTTTCTTACCTAGCACATAAGCATATTAAGCTATCTCAACTTCCAGCTTAATTGCTTTTCTGCCTTTATTCATATTCCTGTATAGATATGCTTTTTCTGTAGAATTTGCCAGACACTAGTTAATTCTTTGCCATCATCCCAGGCTAAAAAAAGTTACTTCTTCCTCTGAATTTCTTTTCTGTGCTTCTTTTTTATATTTTAGCCATAATATATTAGGCAGAGTCATATTTTGCCTTGTATAGCATGTACTGCCTTCTTAGTGCCTAACCTTCCTATGTGAACAGGTGCACCGTCAAATTGGATGACAAATAGAACTCATTCTTCACAGGTTACAAACAGGCAACTGTCCCAGGGAACAATGTGCTGAGTCTGAAGGTTCACAAGAGGTCTGAGCAGATCTAACAGCTATTACCAAAAGGTAAAGCCTTCCTCCCCTTCCCCTTCTTTCTCTTCTCTTTCCGGTTCAGCTCTCCTGATTTCATATCCTAGCTTCTCCCTTGAAACTACTCTGGTCACCATCTGGATGAACTGATTCAGCTCACTAAATTGGCAAAGAACTAACCCAGCAGAAGCAACTAAATTATTTTCTGCCAATTTAAGGAGCTGAATCAGCTCATCATAGGATCTGACAAGTGCTGGTGCCAAGCAATGGAGGGGTGGCCAAGAAAGGGGACAGTAGTAGGACCACCCGTTTTGGCAGCTGCAGGCTGTCAAATTGCTTCTTGAACGGAAATGACTTACTCAAGGGAAGCCTGTGGCAGAGGAGAAATTGAGGTTCTGGATCATTCATTATCTCCTTTGCTCTCAGCCATTGTCAGCAGTTATTTAAACAGTAAGTAGGAGCTCTACTCCAAACACAGTCACTATCATTTTTCACCCTTGATGAAGTTCTCAGTAGCAAACATCATGAAATACCTCCACTGAAGTTGGTGCTTAAGAGCCTTTTACGGCTGGAGCCAGTAGGAAGCCTGTTTTTCTTTGTATAGCTAGATAATACTGGGCCAAATAACAAGATCGTGTTATATGGTTTAGCTTTACAAGTATCTTCAAAACAAAATAAATATCTCAACAGAACTACCACTAGCTTTGTACAAATACAGAAAATGCCTGTCATATGATGATGAGCAATTACTAGAGCAAGACATTATCTGTCACTTCAAGCATCAGCGTCACTACATAAGTAACAAATGAAATCAATAGTTGACATTATCTGATTGCTCAGTTTTTATTTTAAAGCTTACTTTATCGCCTGTTAATCACATTTAAGTCCCTTATTAAAAACCCTTCAATATAGCAACTGCTCACTCGTAGTTAAGGTAGATTAAGCTAATCTCTAAATGAAAGGAAAAATCCATGACCAACCCCTTCCACTTCAAGGTCCCTGGCAATAATCATATGGGAGGCTTGTTATCTTGAGTTCTTTGCCCAATCCTACTTTAGTAAAGTAAAAGGGCTTATAATTCTTCTTAAAAGACTGTAATGGCAGTACAAACAAAAGTCAACACGAAAAAATAAGAGCCATTCCTAGTACAAGGCTGCCCAGCATATCCTCGCAGGCTGATATAAGGTTACGAATCTCAGCAGCCAGACTCTCACAGAGGCTGCATTTGTGTCCTCGTGTGACCCTCTCTAGATATGCTCAGGATGCAAGTTGCTGAGCCTCTTAGCTCCCAGCTTTCTCTGCTAGAAATTACACGGTTTCATGTTGCTGTTGTTACCAAGTATATGTGCAAAATGGCACATGGCAGAGAAACATAGAATGAATCATAGAATGGTTTGGGTTGGAAGGGACATTTAAAGGTCACCTAGTCGAAACCCCTTGTAACATGTTCAAGTAAATCAGGTTTTTCAGAGCCCTGTCCAACCTGATCTTGAATGTTTCCAGGGATGGAGCATCTACCACCACTCTGGGGAACCTGTCCCAGTGTTTCATCACCTTCATCGTAAAAAATTTCTTCCCTATGTCTAGTCTGAATATACACGCTTTTAGTTTAAAACTGTCATGGTTTGACCCATCTATCAGCAGTCAAATACCACACAAACACTCACTCATCCTCCCCTCTCCTGGGGATAGGGGGAAAGAATTAAAGGGGTAAAGGGAAAATACACTCGTGCCTTCAGAGAAGAACAATTTAATAAATAAACTACAATAAAATTTAAAATAATGCAAATAATAATTAAAATAATAATAGCAGTAATAATATACTAATGAGGGATACGCAGTGCAGCTGCTCATCACCCGATGACCAAGGCTCAGTCCATTCCTGGCCAACAATCCCAGAGCAGAGAGTCCCAAAACCACAGTCCCAGAAAGGGGAAGAGCCTGAGAATCTGACAGACCCAGAGCCAACCAAAAGAGTGACCAAGAGCGAGAACGAGCTTCTGGACAGACCGTCATCTATATACTGGGCATGGCATGCATGATATGGAATACACCACTGGCCAATTTGGGTCTCAATCCTAAACCTAAGGTCAATCCTAGGCTAGTAATTGGGGCTGTGCTCCCTCCCAGCTTCTCCTGCACCTGCAGACACTGGCACGGCAGAGAAGCTGAAAAGTCCTTGACTGTCCTGGAAGCAACTATAAACATCAGTATGTTATCAGCCTTCTTCTCAGTACAAATACAAAACCTAGCTTCACACTAGCTACTGTGCATAAAGTTAACTCTGTCCCTGCTGAAACCAGGACAAACCCCATTACTACTTGTCCTATCACTAAAGAGGGAATATAGGAGAAGGCAGAAGCTGGGAAATGAGAGATCAAACTTCTGACTCCTGTTCTCTTCCAGCCACTCACTGATTTATAATGTGCCAGTACTCAAAATCCATTTCTTTGTAATCAAAGTTCTCCCTAAATAAATAGGAAATTATGCTGAGGTTTTCATATAAAAAATTCATGTGGGCAATTGCAAAATACTAGTTTTTTTTAAGCATTTGAAATCATGAAATGTGTATTGCATCTCTTTCTCATGTAATTTTATCAGACATCTTCAAATACCGGTAAGAATCTTCTGGAAGGTTACATGAAATAAAGATTTGGTTTTTGTAATCTCCTTGGGAAGTCTTACAAAATTATGGTTCTCTCCCTCATTGAACTTGTTTCAATAGAGCACAGTATAAAAATAAATAAGAAAAAAAGCAATTATTTCCCATGAAAAAAATTGCTACACTATTTACTGTCAAATTAATTGTTATAGTTTAATTCAATTGTTTTAGTAGCTGCTAAATAACCTCAGTAATTTGCAAAATTTAGTTGTTATTTGTTTTTTAGAAAGTCATTTTTCAGTGAGACAGTTCATAGCAGACACTTTTGGAGCTATTATTATTTTATACATCAATGGAGGCTAATATAATAACTGTAGGTCTTAATTACACCAACTATGAAGATAACTGCTAAGAATTGTCTTTACTCTTGTTAGGAAAAAATATGAGGCAACTTCAAGTTTTGAAATTGAGTAAAAGATTATGTGGAAACTGACATTATTTTTCGCACTGGAAGAAAAAATACGCAAAATTCCAGACCTAAACTAAACCATATAATTTATTTCTAGCTGAGTGCTATGTCTTAAAAGAAATTTAGAAAGAGAAGTTCAAACTTGGATTAATATTATAGCTATGTTATGTAAATAGCAAAACAGGACAAAGTGTTGAAGGAACCAGTCTATGACCTTACCTGTTAGCTTACTAAAACTGTAATTCAGAATTTTCTCTTTTATTAAGTGTGAGGAATGGACAACTGAGCTCACATAAAAATTAAGTAAACATTCAATGACTGAAGCTTTTTGATCCTCAAATGTTGCTGCTGTGGCACAAGATACAGCACTATTTTAACCACTAGCTCTCCTTCCTAGTACCTATGTCACCCCTTCTTACTATTTTACTGAAACCTCAACATGAGCACAGAAGTTTCCATGGGCTGATCAATTTACAGGAAAAAGGCTGAGGGCTGAGTTGCTAGTTAGTTCCTCAACAAGTTCTCCCTCAACAATCTGAGCTCAACTCAGTTACCTAAAGACAAGTGCTGTGCTGTTTGAGATACCACAATTTTTTGAGTGCCTTACAGAGCAGGTTGGTATTATCCAAGACCTGTGAGAGCCCAGTGCCCTTCAGGAATGGCATCCGGAGGTCAAGTAGGAGGCTATCTCAAATAGTAAGGGATGCCTATGTTTAGACAACTGTGTTGCACCTTCTATGTCAAAACACTGACTGCTGTTCATGCAGCCAAACCTGAGTCAGACTAAAATAAGCTGGCTTGGTAATGCTGGCAACGGTAAGGTTGCAGCAACAATTAACTCAGAGGCTAACAACACCAATTAGCAGAGGCTAAAGGTTCTACCACACTTTTAACAGCTACCTGGCTAGGTGTTGCAGCCTACAGTGAGAAATATGTTGCTGAGATTACACTAACAAATTTGAGGCTAGGTCAGACACGTCTGCATAAGCAGCAACAACAAAGAGAATGATGCAAACACAGGAAAGGGGGATCAAAATAACCTGAAGAGAAAATACAGCAGTTTAGCAATTGCCTCAAGTTTCCTGATTAGAGAGGCTGAGCCCATGAAATTCTCAATGATGTAATCCAAAAAGAATAAACCACCTTTCCTGGCACAGAGGATGACCAGTTACAGATCCAGTGATCCATCAGCTCTTTTAATCTTCCTGTAACACTTTGTCCTTTTAAAGACCTTATTTATTGATTCACATTCTGCAGAGGTTGCTCTGCATCAATTTCAATAATATTTAATTAAAACCGAACTGATCCCATAAACGCTGTGGATGTTATCATTAAATGTCGCAAAACTGATTTAGCAAAGCAAAGCTTGCCTCTGATTGCATGGTTCATGACATTCAAGGTGGTGGTAATTCATAAAAATTAATGAGTGACCTTGCCTGTAGACAAGCAAGTATTTATAGAGCCTACAATAGTTTCAGCTCAAAGGTATCTGCCAGAGAGGTTCTCACACCATCCTTGACATGCTCTTTGTTCTCCACCTTTCAAATCAATGACAGTGATTCATCTTCTTATTTAGCCAGATGTCTGAAAGCCTTGGAGAGACATAATAGTGCCTATGGAGAGGGCCACATTCGACACTTCCAATTCGGGCACTGACTGTGCCTAGAGGGTTCAAGAGAGAGTGTATTTGAAGATCTCTTTATATTTGTTTCCCAAACTGAATGCAAGTAAAAGACTTGGGGGACGTCACGCACTCTGGTATCTCTGAGTAGTGCATGATTTCCCTGAGAGTGGCCCAGGCTCAGCTGCACACTTGCTGAAGAAAGTAAATCAACTCAAGACACACAGCAGGATTCAGCAGAATAAAACTTCACATTTTTTAAATAGGCCCTACATGCCTTGATGCAGATGCATTGGGCAGCATTTGAAAACTCAGTCAATTATTGCCACCCAACCTCCTCCAGAAAAAAAAAACACTCACCCAAGACATGCTTTCTACTTGTTAGCATAAAATTGCCCCCATTCATCGTGAATTACATTTTTCTACACTCCCCTGAGCATAAGTCTTTGAAAGTTCAAACCTCAGCCTTCAGATAATCAAATATCCTTCCAACAGTTCCTTCTCTCATCCCAAAGGAGTCAGCACAGGTCCTCACTGCCTGCAGAGGAGCAGTGTCAGTGCAGAGATGATGACAGGGAGGTGTGTTCAGGTCACACTGCCATTCTCAGCCAACACCTTAAAGTTTCCCCAAGCGGCTAGTGATGTCAAATGTTAGGAGACCACAATCAGAGCCCAATTTGGTTGAATTCTTCCATATTTTGTCTAAAAAGAATGGAAAATCCCTCATTTTTTCTATCAGATCTGCTGGCAGCAAACTATGTTGTGCTATGAGGAGCTTGCACTTGGGTTTCTAGACTTTTCAGTCCTGGGGCCTCCTGTGATGAGTTTACCCTTGGCTGGGAGCCAACCCCACACAACTGCTCGCTCACCCTCCACCTTCCCAGGGAAGGGGGAGAGAATTCAAGGGGTAAAGGGAAATAAAAGACTCATGTGTTGAGATAAGAACAATTTATTTACTAAACTACAATAATATTGAAAATAATAATATACACAAATGAGTAATACACAGTGATACTGCTCACCACCTGATGACCAAGGCTCAGCCCACTCCCAGCTAATGATTCCGGAACAAGGAGAGTGCTGAAACCTCACTCCTGGAGCAGAGATAACAGCCCAAGCATCCCAGACTGAGAGTTGACTGAGGGAGGGAAAAGGCCCTGGGAGAGGGATCACCCCGAGAGAGCTGACCTAGAAAGAGCTGACCTGGAGCAAGAAAGGATGAGCTTCCTGAGATCCCTCATCTATATACTGGGCATGACCTGTATGTCATGGAACAAACTGTTGGCCACTTTGGGTCTCAATCCTGAACCTAAGATTGAATCCCAGGCTAGCAATAGGGCTGTGCTGCCTCACAGCCTCTCCTGTCCCTGTGCAGACACTGGCACAGCAGAGAAGCCGAAAACTTCAGAGAAGCTGAAACAACCTTGACTGTCCTGGCAACAACTATAAACATTGCTGTTATCAGCTTTCATCTTATCACAAATCCAAAACACACCCTCTTACCAGCTACCATGAAGAAAGTTAACTCTGTCCCAGCTGAACCCAGGACACTTCTCAAGAAGTAAAGATGCTGGACTTCAAGGGCTACTTACTTATCAGAATCCAAATTCATTAATTTTTGAGAGATCACATTATTTTCTTGTGTGTATACCTTCCAGGGCTTTTAATGACAACTACTCATTCTTGAGAGGCAATGACTGTGTATGGACATGTTTCACTTGATGATCAGGAATTATGCAAATTTAGGAAAGACTTGTCTGTAAACTGTCACTACCAACTCAAAAAATGTGTAGGGGCAAGATAATCAATGATAGCTTCTATAAACCATTACTATTTCAGTTTTTGTTTATGTGTTGTTAAATCACTGTATGGTTTTAACTGAGACCATGTTTGACAGAGATGCTATTTGTGCACTTTTAAAAAACCCATTAGTCCAGAATAGGAATGTAATTGTTCTAGAGATATCTGGATTTTACTGAGTCATCAACTCTGTGCTAGTAAACAAGAGATTCAAGATTTCTTTGAGGATCCAGCTGAAGCCAGTTCTCATTGGGAATGTGAGAGAGGTTAGAAGGCTCTTATAGTATCTTTTGAACTAAATTTTGAAATAATAATTGAAATAAGTACAGTGGAGTATATAAGCAATATTCACCAATGTTTTGTGAAAATAAAGTTGAATTTTTCGTCAGATAAGGAAGTACTAGATTGAAATTAGTTTATTAGTTATGTAATTTTGGTAATAGGCATTTTAAATTACTAGGAATCGGTTTCCAGTAACCTCGAGTAAACTTACTTAAATAATTAATTCCACATGAGATAAATAAAAAGAACCCATAAGACAACATAATTAGAAAGGCATTTTTCTATATTCTTGTCACATGACCCAGCAATGTGTGCTTGCAGCTCAGAAAGTCAACCGGATCCTGGGCTGCATCAAAGGAAGTGTGACCAGCAGGTTGAGGGAGGTGATTCTCCCCTTCTACTCCATTCTCATGAGACTTCACCTGCAGTACTGCATTAAGCTCTGGGTGTCCCCAACATAAGAAAGACATGGAACTGTTGGAGTGAGGTCAGAGGAGAGCCACAAAGATGGTCAGAGGGCTGGAGCACCTCTCATACGGGGACAGGCTGAGAGAGTTGGGGTTGTTCAGCCTGGAGAAGAGAAGGCTCCAGGGAGACCTTGTAGAAGCCTTATAGTACTTAAAGGGGGCTGGAGGAGAGATGGGGAGGGACTCTTTATAAGGAAGTGTAGTCATAGGATGAGGGGTAAAGGTTTTAATCTGAAAGAGGGTAGATTTAGGTTAGACATTAGGAAGAAATTATTTACTGTGAGGGTGGTGAGACACTGGAACAGGTTGCCCAGCGAAGCTGTGGATGCCCCATCCTTGGACATGTTCAAGGCCAGGCTGGATGAGGCTTTGAGCAACCTGGGCTAGTGGGAGGTGTCCCTGCCCATGGCAGCAGGGATGGAACTAGATGATCTTCAAGGTCCATTCCAAAACAAACCATTCTACGATTCTATGATTCTACAATTCTCTTTTATGTTGCTGTCAACTTTGTTTTAGCCTGAGGCTTTGTTTATTGATTGTGCCCAACAGAAGGACAGACATGAAAAAATATGAGGAGGCCAACTAAATTCTGTCTGAAGGTCAAATTTATATCACCCGATCTCAGCAAAATAAATTTCATATTCTGTCTAAAATTATATACCACAGATGGTTAGGGTGAAATACTTGAAACCTATGAACAGATTTAGGAAATCTTCAAGTAACCTCTTTTGCTTATGAGAGGAAAAATAATGACTGTGGAGTGAAAAAAAAAAAATAAAATCTGAGAAAACCCAGTTCCCACTAGGTTTGGTGCCAGACGCTGAGCACACACCTCTCCCTGGGAGGGCTGGCTCCAGCTGCACAGCGAGGGTGGCCTAACTATTTTTTCTGTTTTGTTAGCATCCGATGGCAATGACTGAACAGTGTCTATCACATAATTTGACGATAACATAGCACTTTGAAATGGAGATGACAAATAACTGGCAGCCCAGAAACAGGAGCCATAGTTCCTGATCTTTTCTATAGTATCATATTAATTTCAGAAGGTCACTGCAATTAAGAAATCAAACAATAAAATCAATCCAATTTCATACAGCAAAAATCAAGGCAACAGTAAATACCAAATTTGACACAGAGCAAAAAGAGCATCCAAATGAAACACCATACTGACCTTCCCCAGAGCCCAGAAGACAACCATCTTGGGACTAGTCAAGTCAAGACTGGGTTTAACAGAGCTATGTGGATTTTATAGCAGCAGCAACAGCTCAGAAGTAAGACACTCTAAACTACAATATTGAGAGAGACCTGCAGTTTACTTTGTCAAAGATTTGTAAAGAAAATTCATTTTAACAAACAGATTCAATAAATTTATAAGAAATTTCTATGTTACGTACGCCTGCATCTCTGGTTATGAGTTGGATTTTTCTCCTGAGATATGTCCTCAGGCTCACGATGTACCATGCATATAAATATTTATATTATTTATATCTGGGGAGGGTGCTTATGCCTACAGGGTCTGGTTTTTCAGTGACACCCCTATTTGGCCTAGATGCTTTCCCAGTGAAGTTTGTGGAAGTTTTACAACTGGTATCAGTCTGATTTTGCACCGCTTCTGTAGCCATGGTAAAGCTTCATCAGATTGCAGTGTAGGCTAAAGCTGAAGTACTTCGTAAATCCTATTTATCTGTAACCATCAAAGAGGACGAAACAGTCCGCAGTGACCTATGTAGATGGAAGCTAATCTGCGTATTTTTTTCTAGTGTCCAGCTGAAGTATGCAGCACAGGACAGTCCCTGACAACATCTTCAGCTCATTTCAGGGAGAGAAAGCTGCTGGCCTTGCAGTTCACACTGAAACATCCTCAGTGTTGTCAGCCACTCATGGCTGCAAGGTTTGGGGCTGGGCACATCTTTAATTCCAGGGGTGTAAAATAATACTTTCAGTCAACTTGATGAGCATTTTTCTTCCAGAGTTTAGCCTTCAAGCCCACAAATCTCAGCAGCAAGCACTACACAAATCTGATGTAAAACTGGTCAGTGGGTAGGACCTGCTGCTTTTAATTCTCTTTTAATCCTTGCTGAGCTGCTTTTCTTTAAATTGCTGCTACAGGTACTTAATCTCTCTCTCCAGCATTACAAGTTCTGGAGTTTTGTGTTTGAGGTTTTTTTTTTTATTTAATTGTTTCTTCTTGCTTGAATGATGGAAGATAATAGCCACCCTGTGGCTAGCTGGAACTGCTTCCCCAAAATGTATCAGATCACAGCTTCTGAACAGGTCTCATTTCTTTAAACTGCTTTGCTGTAGTCTTACAGAAAGCTGAAAGTCTTCCAAGCCACGATTGATTTGCTCTGGAGTGAGCAGTGGGCAAGTATTAATAACTCAGCACGAGCGTAGTCATAGATTGGAGTACTTTGGACTCCTGTCTTCAGAGTACTGTCTAAAGCAGGTTTCAGGTATAGGATACCCAACAGAAGGGACTGGAGAACAGAGAGCAAAGGGCTGTAGCACTCTGGATAAAATTCTTTAAATTAACTTCTGTATCCCAAAGACAAAACTGCCTTTTCCTAGTGCCTCAATAATCCTGAAAGCACCCAAGTTTGCTGGGTGCTCCCCACTTAACCTTAGGGATCCTGAACTTTCATTCCACCTCAGCACACTCTGAACTAGGTTTCTGGGCTCTAAACTCCTGTCAATGATTATCCAAACACTAGGTGAAATAATGCTATATCTTCTGGGACTCCTAATTCATTCAGGTCCTGTTCTGGTTTTATCTAGGATAGAGTGAATTTTCTTTAGTAGCTAGAATAGCACTGTGTTTTGGATTTAGTGTGGGATTTGGTATGAAAATAATGTTGATAACACACTGACGTTTTCAGTTGTTGCTCAGACAATCAAGGACTTTACAGCTTCCTTTGCCTTGCCATTGCTATTGTGCAAGTGCATAAGAAGCTGGGAGGGAGCACAGCCAGAGCAATGGACCCAAAATTACTGGCTCAGAATCTGAGCTTAAGTTTAGGATTGAGGTCCAAACTGGCCAACGGTATAGTCCATATCATGCAACATCATGCCCAGTATATAAATGAGGCGATAGGTTCATTCTCTCTCTCTGGCTCTCTCTCTTCCAGGACTGCTCTATGATCATTAGTTGGGAGTGGGCTGGGCCTTCATCAGTGGGTGGTGAGCAGGTGCACTGTGTATCACTCATTCGTATATTTATTTGTATATTTGTATATATTACTATTGTTATTATTATTATCGTTATTATTTGCAATTTTATTGCAGTTTAGTTATTAAATTGTTCTTATCTCAAGCCACGAGTCTCCTTTCCCTTTACCCTTCAGTTCTCTTCCCCATTCTCTGGGGATGGGTGAGCAAGCGGCTGCATTGCACTTTTTTGTTGCCTGGGTTAAACCATGACAGTCCTTTTTGGCGCCCAACGTCGATCTCAAATGGTTGAGATCATGACAGATTTGACCAGACTTCAGACTGGGAGGCTGAGCATGCAGGTGTTTTTCACCAGTAATTCTAGTGCAGCATCTAGTGCACCTGCTTCAAATGTGACACCAAATGGAGAAAGAAACTGTGGATTACAGAAAAAAACGCCTTTGGAAACTAAGTCCAGACTCACAGCATTAGCTTCTAAGGAATGCCTAGTCCCAGGCTAGAATCAGACTCCCAGTATCTGTTTTTCCCTTGGCCCCATGACTCACACCCCCAGGTCCCAGGCTCAGCTCCATGAGGTGCTATAGGAAGCATTCCCACTCCAACATCCCACAGTGCTGGGTGAGGGCACTTTTTTCTGAGGTGGGAGAGTGAGTGGAAACTGTAGACTGGGGAAAGTTTAAGGTGCTAGTGAGTGCTCTACTCACTAATGTTTAGTGCAAAAACACATGTAATACTTCTTCTTCCAGGTGCTCCACAGATGGTTGATGGCCGCCTGCCTAAACCTGGATTATGATGTAAATATAGCCTGGAGTTATGTGCTCATCCTCCTAGAGCAAGCACTTTGGAGCATGTTTGAAGAGCTAAAGCTAGATACCCAGAGGACTGCTAAGTAGGTAGGTGCATACGGGACTAGATAGTATTTGAAATCTGCAAGTCTGGATTGCTGTCTAGGAGAAATGCACATAGCTTTGTTTTAGGTGTCTATGTCTCAAATTAGATGGGATTTTGTCAGCCTAGTTCCTATCCAGAGTGAATATAAAAAAAATATTTCGGCACTTGTTGATGTGAAAAATTTTGTCAATACATACTTCTGCAGTAGACTAAAACAAAATCATTTCCTGCATTTATAGCTAAGCCTAAGATGATAAACAAGAATAGATAGGTAAATTGCAGATACTTAATAGTCCTTGATCTTCTGTGCTCAAAGTACTAAAAGGTCAGGAACAGTTGCAGGTATGAGTAAACGAGGAGCCAGGAGACTCACAGTTGCATCAGAAGACCTGGACTTGTCCTGGCATGCCACCTATTTCAAGCCTTGTAATTTCTTCTGAGAAATCTGTCTGCATGTGCTTATAGAATTATTCTGGATCTCTCTAGACTAAATTACACTTCTGAGACTTCCCAAAGCACCCTACAAATGGTTTCCTATTTTAGAATCTGTTTAAATTCTACTACTGGTTAAATATAATTAATTTATCCTCTGAATAAAGATACAGTAGTTCTGAAAACAACAATTTCTCTTAAGAGGTAAATACAGGGACATAATGAGCAGGGAAGGAAGAAGCAGCCATTAGTACTAAACCTGTCTTCTCCACAGACATCTTTGCAGGAAATATTAAAGCTATCATTTCCAGTCTTCAAGATTTAGACTCCATCTGACATGAACATGGAATTTTCATTAATGTTAATGGAACTTATATAGATGCTTCAAGTGAAAAACAGCCAGTGAGGGATGAAAGCTGTAGCAGAGTAAAAATGGGTGATGCCACACAGAGATGGCTCAACAAAGCCAATATTTAATTATGAATCTTCTATCTTCTCCCAAATTACAATATCCTGATCAGTTCTAGGAAATTCTGGGAACATTATTTATCTGTAGAGATGCAAAAGGACCCAAATAGTTGAACAACTCATCGAATGTTTGGTCTGTCCCTTAACACCTGTGTTTCCAACTGTCCTCCACAAAGAAAAAATATCCCACTTTGAGTGTATATCTTGTGCTGCTCCTTTAAAGAGAAAACATCTATAAGATGTTACTTCTCCCTTTCCAAATATAAAAATTAATTCCTCTGTATAATAATCAATTTTTCATAAATATTCTATATAAATAATTTAGTTGCTGTCTCTCTATATATGTAGTTTATACATATGTAGTGGATTTTTATCCATCAAACCAAATTTAACTTTTTTAGCTGTCTGAAAAGCTGAGTTGGCAAATGCTCAACAAGAGCAAGCTTTTTTTGAGCCTGGTGTCTTAAGTAGTAAATATGCCTGATTTTTGAGGCTGAATAGACTCTTTCTGACACATTAGTAATTCAAAGACTCAAGATTCTTCTGTGCACTTTCAAAGGGAGCCCAAATGACAAATTGCCTATAAAAGGAACTCCTCTGTATTCTGGTTGCTCTTTGAAGCAGTAAAACATCTAAATCTACAAACTCAGT
Source organism: Pterocles gutturalis (assembly GCF_000699245.1). NCBI lineage: Eukaryota > Metazoa > Chordata > Aves > Pterocliformes > Pteroclidae > Pterocles > Pterocles gutturalis. Next base: position 33,495 of record NW_010121045.1, read on the forward strand.
GGTTTTATTTGTAAATTAGTTCTACACTTAACCACATCCTCAGATCGGAAGGATGGAACAAGAAACAATCCTGCTTCTAAGTACTAAACATTTTTTTTTCTTTCCGTTTATTGTTCTAACTTTTCTAAAATGCTCCTGTATTTACTAACATTGCCTCTTTAGCCTGCAAAATCATAATACAGAGCTGAGTAGCCTAGAAGAAAGTGATGTTTTTCAGAGGAAGACAAATAAGAAGCTGTAAAAAAGGAGTCCTTATGCTTGAGTCAGATAGGGCTTTAATCCCATTAGCAACTAAACTGGTGAAGTCCTAGACCTGTGTCATGGCTCTCCAAACCTTGTGTTTCAAAACCCACTGCTCACCCAGGGTTAATAATAACCCAGGTTAAGTCAGGTACCTTCATTTACTCTGTTTTCTCTGTTAATGCTTCCAGAGCTATTCAGTCCACGCTTAGGCTGTGGGTGAAGTCTACAATGCGTTTGACAGAGATGATGGTATAAGATACCCACATCCCTCTCTAACTCCTTGCTGCTCATTCCCATCCCGTGCCTGGGACAGGCTTTAAAGAAAACCTTGAAAAAAAATAAGGGAAAAAAAAAAAAAAACCAACCAACTAGATTTGTTCCTGGTCTGATTGACAGAGCAGACGTACAAATGCTGGTGCTGACACACCAGGCAGTCACAGCAAGGAGGGAAGGGCAGCAGAAGGGAGCCTGGTATGTTGTGATGAGCCATTTGTTCGGTAAACAGGGGCCTGATTTCCCATTTCACAGGTGCTCATCCATCCTTTCATAAATTGGCAGGTGACTGCACAAACACTGAAAAAAATGTTTGTAGTTGTTTAAATGATCTTTTATGAGGTAAGAGGCAGATGGACTCTGCCTAGCCCTGGCAGTGAGGGTGGGTATGTTAGCGATTGCTAGGGACAGCTGGCTGGTAGAACGCTTTGTAGTTCTCTGCTCCTTCCCTGCTCTACACCACCACAGGCTGCATGATCGCCTGAACATTAAACAGCAATTATTTGAGGAACAGCAGCTGGCTAACATCAGTTATTTTGGAATGCTGATAGTTTCATGGGGTAGATGATTAACAGCATCCACAATAAACTGGAATTTCTTTTTTGGCATCTAAGCTACAAATACTGTCTTGGATGGTGTATGCCTGAATCACCTGTTTTGGCAAGTCAGGGCTCTGACACACATTGCAGAAGTAATGTGGAGTATTCTCCCCAAATGCCAGTCATATAGTCTTGACATTTCCTTCCTGTTTTTTATAAGCCACTTGATGGCTTCACTTTACACACCATTATAGTAATCACTTCGGCATTTTATTTTCAAACCTGTGTTTTCAAGCATAACAAAAAATATTACTCAATTGCTTTATAGTATGTGTAATAATAATTAAAAAGGACATCGAAGTAGCTCCACAGAACGTCAGCTCTGATGTTAGTGTTCAAATGCTGTGTGATCTGTTATTTTTGTGTGGACACATGCTATGGTTTGGGAAGGTTACAGGGGAATATGGGTGATAATACTTGGAGCTTGTGATTCACATCATTCGAATCAGTGAAGCTACACAAATACTAGGTAATATTGAGAAAATTTCTGAAAAATCCTTAACTTTTTGTGTCCTCTTATGGCCATACGGCTGTAAGTCTTCATGTCATCTCAAATATCATCAGACACATGACATCTAGGGCAGCAGGAAAGCTATGACAGTGCAAATAAAAAGCCTTATGGTATTGAAACACTTTTCTTATATTCTGCAAAATCTGTAAACCCAACCATAAATAATTGGTCTCTGTATCTGGCAAAGTTCTAATGCCTTCTCATGGTTGTGTGGGATCTTTCTGAGCTCTAAAATAGAAGTTTAACTTAAGCAAGCTTTGCTTGTTCTTCATTTGTAACAGAGAGACAGACACTTACAAAAGGTATCTGATCTCACACGTTTTAGACTCCTAAATTAGGATGAGATTAACCATGCCACAGAAATGTCTTTTTATCGTCAGGGACTGTGGAGGAGCCTAGGCAGCTGGCTTAGACTAGACGCACCAGGTTTAGAGAACTGTATATAGGTGGAACAAGTCTCACCCTTTAAACTGGTTTTCTGAGATGATTTTTCATTTAGGGAAATATTTGCTTAATAGTTTTTCAATAAAATCGTAGAATAACTTTGATTGGAGGTGATGTCCAGAATTCAGCTAGCACAAATCTCTGCTCAAAGCAGGTCCAGTCAGATCAGGTTGTTCAAAGCTGTGCCCAACTAATCTTGAACAACTCCAAGGATGGAGATCCCACAGCCTCTCTGAGACATTGTTCGAGTATTTGACAACCCTCATGATAAAAAAAAAAATCCTAACAGATAATTGAAATTTCCCATATTCCAACTTTTTTCCATTGCCTTCTATCCTATCACCGTACACCTCCAAGAAGTTGCACTCGATCTTCTCTGTATACTCCAATCAGTTGAAAGCAGCAATGAGATTTTTACCTTCTCCAGGCTGAACAAATTCAGGTCACTCAGCCTCTCTTTGTATATCTTGCACTCCAGCTCCGTGACTAGCTTCGTTATCTCTGTTGAACTCACTACTGCATGTCTGTGTCTTTCATGTACTAGGGAGCCCAAAACTGGACACAGAATTCCAAATGTGTCTCACAGATGTGTATCAGAGGGGAAAGATCACTGGACCTGCTGGCTGCAGTCTTACTAATACAGGCTTCACCCTTGCTAGTACACTTTTTCTGATAATGATATGACAGGCAAGCTAAAGTTGTACAAAGGTAGACCATGGGACATAATTTAGTCACAAGATGATCATAAAGGTCTTTGTATCTGTGGCATATCTCTAGAAGGTTTGTATGAAGGCTGCTAAGAGGGTAATTCCTGGAAACACAGTGAAATTCATGGAGGTAAAAAGAGCAAACAAATAATAAACAAAGAAACGAAACATTTTTTCTGCTGCTAGGTTTATTTTTTAACCATTATATTATTTTTGTCTCAACAATCTTCTATATAAACAAAGCTGAGGAACATGATTAACTGCAGTACAACACAGAAACAAGAAGCAGTTGTGGGCGAGATATAGGTTTTCCTTAAGATTTTTCCTATTGCAAAAAATGTCAGTACAACTACACCCTAAGGAAAAAAAAAGTTTATATTATAATGGCCTAAATTTGTTAATTCAGAGTCCATAGCTCCCCTGGAAAATATTTATTGTTCCAAAAATGAAAACAGATTGAAAACCACAGAATTAATTGGGAAGGACAAGAGGAGACAATTGACTCCAGTGAACTGGTTAAAGAAGAATGAGTCATTCTGGTTAAGCCAAATAGAGAATACATGAAGGCAATGTACCATATGCTTCGCAAGGTGCTTTTCATCAGATTCTGTCAGACTTACCAAATTTCATTAGCTTGCAATTTCTCTGAGATACAGAGAAAACAATTTAGCATCCCAATAGATATTCCCTTATCTAACCTAGCTGTAGGGCTTGCATTTGCAGCTGTGACTAAAGTACTTCTGAAGGAAGAAGAGTGAGATTCCCACTATATACCAAATTATATACCAGTAAATTGTTTTATTTACCTGGAATGCAGAGCCCTCAGCTTTGGATGGAACTTTAGCATGATTTATGGTAATAATTATATTTAAATATAGAAGTATAATTATAAAATTACTGTAATAGTTAAAAATACTACATGGATAATCATAGTTGCTAGTGACATGAACTACATGCTTTTTGAATTCCTGAAAATCAAGTCCATATTTTGACTTCAAAAAAAACCCCAAGTTTTGAACAGAATTCTGAAGATTTTGCTCAGAATGTTGATCTGGAACAACATTGTCATGCAGCGAACCAACAGACTCCTTTATCTGTACCTTTCTTCCTTCCTCCTCCTAATACTTTTTTTAATGAGGCTACTGCTGTCACTAGAGAAGATTATTACAGCAAAACCGATTAGGTCCTCAATGGAAGAAACAATTTACTTCATATCTTAGCAGTTTCCCAAATGCAAAGGAAATTGGGAGATCTACAGACTTATAGCAAAGCAAGGAGAAAAAAAAAAGGGCACTATGTCAATATACTGAAACCAGAACATTTGCCACTGACAAAATTCAAGTTAACATCTACAGAGGATCAAGCAAAGAAAAGAAAGAATTTATTCATTTGCTGTCCACCACTGAGGTAAAAGTCATTAAGAGAATGGTCTCACCATAGTTTAGTGTGATTGATTGCATTTAATGTTAAACTGAAAGTGCTGACATGTTAATGCCTGGTATCTTTTATACGCAGAAATTACGGTGAACATACCCTACATTAAGAAGCCAGAATACATGGAGAGTGTCCTTGTACTGAGTGGCTCAACCATGTGTCCATTAGAGGAAGAATCAAGCCGTCTCCTCCTTTAATAAAAGAGCTACCAGCTTCATCATGGCACTCAGCTCCACAGGAATGGAGCTGGGGAGAAGCAAGATTGGGAGAGCAAGTGTATTGCCTCTAGCTCCACGACATCATGGGAAAGGTTTCATGCCTTTGCTAATGACTTACTGGAAGAGAACAAAGACAGATGTTTGGACTCAAAATTTAAAAATGTATAGGTCAAGACTAGAAACTTCAGGATTTATGTAGCTTTGCACGTTCAAAACTTCTGATTGGCAAGATCAGGCCAAAGGTTGACAATAACACTGTCTTGTCACCAACAGTGAAAAGCAGCAAATTTTGAAGGAAAGACTATAAGCAACAGGCTAAATTAAATAATTTCCTTCATATGACTTCCCAGCTAAAATAATCTCACTGAAGAAGATAACTCATGGAGAAAACAGTACATCTGAAACTGGAAGTTCTCCAGGGTTTACACTATTTTCCAAATCATTCTGGGAAGGCAAGAACCTCTAACTTACAGTAAAAGCACTCACATATTTCTGATGAAACAAACATTTTCAGAAAACAACAATAAAGAGCTCTAAATGTTCTCTATCTCTTTCCTCAAACACTACAGGACATATAAAGGGAAAAGACAAACCCAAATAAAAAAGATTTCCATTTTGTACCCATGAACTTCAATAATCCATCTGAAAAAGAGAGAAGATTCAAGACCCCATGCCTAATCCCCCTCTGCAACACAAAAGCAAAAACGACAGACTTTGCCAAGGAAGACAAAAAAGTGTATTTTCCTCAGTTTTGATTAAAAGGACCGGTTGTGGGTGAGAATTAAGGGACAGGCTGGCATGGGTGATGCTGTCGTGGGTGTCTATTACAGGCCACCAGATCAGGACAAGGAAGTAGACGAGGCCTTCTACAGGCAGCTGGTAGCAGCCTCGTAATTACAGGCCCTGGTTATCATGGGGGATTTTATATTACCCTGATATTTGCTGGAAGGCCTACTCAGCCAGCCATCTGCAGTCCAGGAGGTTTCTCCAGTGCATTGATGATAACTTCCTGATGCAAATGGTGGATGAGCCGACTAGGAGAGGAGCGATGCTAGATCTTATTCTCACAAATAAGGAGGGTCTGGTTGAAGCGGTGAAGGTTGAGGGCAGCCTTGGTTGCAGTGACCATGAGGTGGTGGAGTTCAGGATCTCACGTGGCCGTAATAGAATACCGAGCAGAATAGCAACCCTGGACTTCAGTAGGGCCAACTTCGGCCTTTTCAAGCAATTGCTAGGGGAAATCCCGTGGGACAGAATACATTAAGGTAAAGGGGCTGAAGATACTTGGTTAGCGTTTAAAGAGTGCTTCTTCCAAGCTCAAGATCGGTGCATCCCGATGGGTAGGAAGTCGAGAAAGGGTGCCAGGAGACCTGCATGGTTAAACAGGGATCTGCTGGCCAAACTCAAGTGTAAAAGGAGGGTCTACAGACCATGGAAGGAGGCGCTGGCCACTTGGGAGAAATATAAGAACGTTGTCAGAGAGTGTAGG
>NW_010121046.1:0-298 GCF_000699245.1 Pterocles gutturalis
AATGAGGCCATCAAGAAATCCAGGAATTTTCACACACACCATGAGTTGAAGCAGGGGTCATAGAATCGTAGAATGCTGTGTGTTGGAAGGGACCTTAAGGATCAGCTAGTTCCAACCCCCCTGCCATGGGCAGGGCCACCTTCCACTAGATTGGGTTGCTCAAAGCCCCATTCAACAGTAAGAACATTACAGGAAGAACAACCATTCACTGGAACATCCTCCCCAGGGATGGGGTAGAGTCCCTGTCACTGGAAGTTTTCAAGATGCGACTCAACAGGGTGGTAGCTAATCTCATATA
>NW_010121047.1:0-27129 GCF_000699245.1 Pterocles gutturalis
CCGGTGGCGGAGGCAGCCCGTGGAGCCCGTTTTTGGAGGAGCTGCACCCGCGTGCCCCCCGCGAAGCCGCCTGTGGGAGGAGGCCGGGGACGGGCTTCCCTGCCCGCTGGGTGCATTGGCCAGGGCTTCTCCCGCGGGTTTGGTGCTGGGGAGAGTGCCGCGGGGCAGAGGTCGTCTCTTAAACCCTCGTGGTTTGGTGCTTAGCTTTTTTTCATCTTTGCTACGGCAAGTGTAATGCTTAAGTGCTAAACCGGAGGGTGGCAAAATTTTCCTCTGGTAATTGGTTCTCCTTCAGGTGGTATGCTGCTTCTGTCCCTGGTCATCCTTCCCTGAGGTTTGTCCCCCTAAGGGGGGACACAGACCATGATGAAAGTGGGGACAGCAGTGTGTAATAGCCAGCTGGCTGCTTGCTGCTGCCTTGTCCTGTGGTGCACACAAATGACATTAAAAAGTGGGTCCCAGGCCTCCTGCCTGCTGCTAGCAGTGCTTTTCCTCCTTTTGCCTGTACAAAAGCCCCCAAAACAACATACTGACCCTGCAAGGCATGGGTATCTTCGTCAGTCGGTTTAGCCTGCACTGCTTTAAATCCTTCAGGTCATTTTCCCCACTTGTATTTCCCATGTTTTCTGTTCCAGCTGTGGGCAGGCTTGGTAATACCTTAGTTTCATACATGTGGTGCTCTGAAGGCCGCCTTCGGGTCTGTGAAGGTTGAGGAAATCCCAGTGACAATCCCAGATATTGGTAGCATTGTGGGTCTGCCCTGGGCAGCTCTCCTCCTTGCTTGTGGCTTCTGAAGTGCTGGGAGTGTGGGCTGAGAACCCCCCATACCTGTTCTGTTTGCTTGGTACCTAGTGAATAAGGTATCTTGCTATTTGTTGTCTGTTTTTTTTTAAATTCAACTGCCATACATGCCTATAGGGAACACCCCATTTCTAGATTACTTACACAGAAAGATCCAAAATAATAGTATTTTTCAAGAGGCTGTTTTATTAAGAGGAAACCAGTGACAACTTATAATATAGCTGTACTTGTCCAAAATTTTTTAGTTTTTTTTAAGACTATTGCATCACTAAAAACAACAGAGTTAATGATTAGAAGGGATACATGTAGTTGGAAAGTGTGTTTTCTTCTGTGCGGTCTTCATTGCAAATGTGTTGTGTCTGTCTAATTGAGCTTTAACAGAAGTTTGAAGGTCCGGGTTTTGTTCTCAGATCTGCCGCTACTTTGTTGTGTGACTGTGGACAGAGCAGGTCACTTCTGGGCTTTTGTTTCTCCACTGCTAAGGGCGAGACAGGAGTTCCTACCTTTATAGCCTGAAAACTTTACATCTGTCTGTGTCGTCTTGTTGCAGACAAGCTGATGGTCGGAAAGTCCTGCGGTCGAGCATACGGGAGTTCCTGTGCAGTGAGGCTATGTTTCACCTGGGAATACCAACAACGAGGGCTGGAACATGTGTGACATCTGACTCAAAAGTCATCCGTGACGTATTTTATGATGGGAATCCAAAAAGTGAAAGGTGTACAGTTGTTCTGAGAATAGCTTCTACGTTTATAAGGTAGAAGCCTATTTTATTGTGTTTTAAATTCTTTTAAAACCAAGCACAAGAGTCTTTTAAGGTACCATTTAAAGCGTATTTCCATAACAGTGCCATTTGTGTGTTTCTTGTTCTGGAGGTTTGGAACTCTCTTGCCAGGCTGTAGGAAGCTGCTGCTGTTCTCCAGCGGATGGGATGAGCTGGTGTCTTTGCACATAGGCAGATAAACGCTGAGGATGCTAGCCTGGTGGAAAGAAGAACTAAGTTCTGCAGACCTCAGAAAAGATTTTTCATGTTTATGGCTGCACAGAATACATGCTTTTTTTTGATGTTGGTAGTAGTGGTGGATTATAGCTCTACCCTTAATTCCAAAGCTGTTCTAATGTAGTACTGTCAAAGTTTGGGTTTCCCTACCTGGGAAGTGTATGGGGTTCCTGCTCTGACACAAAACATTAGGAGTTTCAGGAAGTTGCATTGCTTCTTGTAAGATAACCTACTATTAGAGGAAGGTGAGGTATAAGGAATGTGTGTGTATATATGCTGTGTGCATGCCTGTGTGCATGTGTGTATATATGAGGAAAAATCTTACCTTACATGCTTGATGTACAATCTAGTATTTTAAATAAGTCCTATTCCTGTATATTTACTCAGGATAAGAATTTTTCTGTAGAATTGGTTGTATTAAACTTTTACGAGCTGGTCTGCAATACTGGCTAGGGTCTTGATCTGTCAGTGTATTTACATGTGGATGTATGCGCTTCCTTGCATTAAGTCAGTGAGCCTCGCCAGGTTTGGTGTAGAAATCTTTCAGTTTTTTTCTCTCAGTAAGTTGACGGATTGGTGTTAAACTCAGATGATGTGGTGGTGTTGCAACAACAGCAAATGTTTTTACTACATGTGATATCAAATTACGTTAATAGTATCAGATAACACTAAAACATGTTTTCATTATTTTAAAACAGATTTGGTTCTTTTGAAATTTTTAAACCTACTGATGAATACACAGGACGCAAGGGTCCCAGCGTTAACCGAAACGATATTCGAATACAGATGCTTGATTATGTGATCAGCACTTTCTATCCAGAAATCCAGGAGGCTTATTCAGACAACAGTATACAGAGGAATGCTGCTTTCTTCAAAGAGGTGAGAAAGATCAGTTTCTTTTCATAAATCATCGTGGTCATCTTTAGGAACGTCATCTGCAGGCACAGATGACCGGAGTCAGTTAATACCTTGCATCATCTGACTGCCTGAACTATTCTTCTATTTGGAGAAAACACTCTTAATAGAATGGCCTATTGAGGAAAGCAATGTTGATATTGATCAAACCAATGAAAGCAGTTTAACCTTTTTAATAGTAAATAGTGATTTTTTTCTGTTCTGGTAGAGCTCCCCAAGACTTGTCTCCATTTGCTGAGAGTGTCTTAGACTGTGAGGGGGAATTCTGGCCCCAACCATCAGATGATGAGCTGATGGTACCAAGACATGAGTTGCAGGCATCATCTTGTAAAATACTGAGAACATTGAGTCAGTTCTGACTTTCATTTTCCAAATTATAAACCAGAATGTTTACTGCAAATCCCTTTAACTTCAGGCTTTAGAATTGAAATGTTTAAAGGCACTCAAGCACTGTGAGGGCCTTCCTGAAGGAGTTGCAAAACCTCCAGCTGTGGCAGTGGTAAGATCAGGTGAGATAAATATGTCTCAGATGTGGTGGAGTATCAGATCATTCTGCAGTGGCCCAGAGGAGAGGCTGGGTGGTTCCTCAGGGAAACATTTTGAGACTGTTTTCAGTTACTGTGTAAATTTAGACCTTAACAATTACTGGAGATCCATAATAAAAGTGGAGACTATAGCATTAGTAAATGTAGAATTGCTATATTTCTCTTTAAAGTGAAATATAGCTAAATTAATTGCTTTCTAAACCTTCTCTCTGGAATAGACCTTTTGCCTCACTGTTGATATTGTATTGCTGTTCTTTACATTGAGTTTCTGTTTTTGTATTCCTTTGTCTCAGTGAGCAAAGGAAGAGTTTGGGGTCTGGAAATAAGATGCTTCTCTTTGTGTTTTAGTATGTAGTAGTGCTAGCCTTGCAGGAGGGATCCAGTTCAAAATTACTGGAGAACTGTAATAAAGGCTCTGATTTGGATCACCTGAAGTTCAAATAACGTTAAAACTCAAATAAGAAGGTTGTAAGTAGCCAGTAAACAGTGTAATAGACTGTGATGTTTTGTAACAAGTCTATGTAAAAGCAATTGTGGTGCTTTGAAATCTGAAATGATCTGGTAGTGACTGAGGGAATGGCTGTGACGTGATGCATGTTTGTAACAGACCAGTAAGGAATCAAAAGGCAGGCTTAAAGTCGGACATTCTCTGAATTTTGTGGGGTTTTAACTTGTGTTGTAGGGTTTTCTGTGATTTTTTTTTTTTTTAACACAACCTGTGCATGCTTGCATTAGGTGTGGTCCACCACTGGCTTCCAAAGAGCTTAACTTCACTGGACAGGCCTTTTGTGGCTGAATGAATGGAGCTGCTGATGAGGACTGTGGCTTGTCACTGCTGTGTGGATGCCCAGCTGTGGAGCTGATGGCATGTTTACTTTCTGATGGCAGAAAAGTCATGGGACTTGGGCATATTTGTGGACATGTATGTGTGCCCAGTCCAGCCCCTTCTGCTTTTGGCTGCTTTTCCTGACCCAGTTGCTACTGGCTTCCTCCCCCCATCCTGGCATCCTTCCCTTACTGCTCTCATCTCCATTTCTTTATTTGTTGCGCTTCTCCTGCCTGTGGCTGTCCATGTTCCATGCCTGTGCTAGCATTGCCTCTTCTTTTTATTTTCTCTCTTCCTTTGTGGAGATTTTCCATACCTGTCTCCGTCCGAAAAGCACCCCAGTCCCTTACCTAATGGACAAACATGTCCACCTTTTTTAGTGGGGGGGAAGTGCTGTCAGCTCAACTCTAAGGTGTTTTGTCTTTCTTTTTGCACTGTGGAGGAAATGGAGGAAAAAAAGTACAAGTGATTGCATTTGACAGCACTGTCTAGAAAGCAAACACCATTATCTGTACTTCCAAATAATTTGTAGGTAGTGTTTAAATTTAAATGAGCATGTCCTTGAGATACTGCTCTTATTTGTATATACACCGTACTTGTTTTGTAGTATGACTAGCAGTAGGAAAATGAGATCAAAAAGAATAAGGGTCAAAGTGAGTATGAAGTTGTCTCTAATTAATATACCCATCCTTGAGTGGTGCCCAAGCTTTAATTGCTTTCAGGTGTTCTTATTATCGGGATTTCTTTTTTACCAGAGTACTGGCAGTGTGATACATTCATACAGTGACATCTAGCAGTTGTGAATTGCCTTACTCCTGGTGTGGTTTCATCCCAACCCTGGTGGCCTGGATTTTTTTATTTTTAAGTTTTTTCCCTCTTCCTGGCACAGAGCCATTGTACAGGGTGTGTCTCCCTTACTGGTTTATGGCCTGCCAGTAATCAGTTTTGGACATGTGTAGCTGGCTGATGACTGCCTGTGAAGCAGCGTTCATGAAAAAAGGATAAAAGTACCTGACATGAGAATGTCATGTAAAAAGTAGAAGCATGGGATTTCAAGGTGAACCAAAAGCTTCTGTTCCAAGTGTAAGTTGTGGTCTTTACTACCTGTCAGATTATCCCAGGGCAAGATTTTTCTAATTTTTCTTCCTTACCTGACTGCACATGTTAAAAAAAAAAAAATGGAAAAAGTCTGGGTTTGAAGACAGAGGCATAAAACTAACATTTCCCCTGTTAACTAGCTCATTTTTTAAACCTTGATAAAATATACTTACACAGCAGCCTGGAGAGAATGGCTGCCTTAAATTTCTGTACTTTTATAGCTATCTGGGAAGATGAGTGATTTTTAGCTATGAGAATAGTTTGATTTAAAAGTTTTAGCTAATGATGACATAAAATTTTTGTTTACAGCAGTTCACTAAGGTATAATATTTATTTATAGAACTCTTGAATTCTTATAGAATTCTTGAATTTTAGATTTCTTGGGGCGTATCTAGTTGTAGTTGACAGGTGGGCTAATTTAATGAAATAACTAGAACTGTTTTAAAATATTACATTATTTGTTTGAAGAATGAGACACATGCAGTGATTACAGTCAAGGATTTCACAACAATAACTCTCAGTTAAGCAACTGAAAAACTGGTGAAGCATGTGTTCAGTGACGAATTGCATTTAAATAAAATTGTCATTCTTGGAATATTTTTACTTTGTAGCTTTTTTGCACTCTGAGCAAATTGAGGGAAGTGCTTATCAGTGGTAAAACTTGTTACTAGGGAATAATTTTTTGTGTAAACCATTTCCCTTCCTGTAAATCACTCCTCTGTACCAGGTAAACCAGAAGACTAACTTTACATTGGGCTTTGTTGCATGTAGTTAACTTTATTTCTTAAACTTTGCTTATGTTTTCTCCTGCCTGTAGTTAAAGGGTCTTTAAAATTAGTAGTAAGCAAGAAAATATATTTTTATAATGACTAGAATAGTAGGAAAGTCTGGTGTCAAACAGTTTACCTTATTTCGGCATTCTGCCTCCAGTTTGTTTTGAAGCTGCCCAGTTGGCTTGCAAGCCACGTATGGAAGGAAAGAAGAGGAACACAAACAGAAATGGGAGAGTGAGAAACAGGGCAGTTACTAACAGGAGAAGAGAGGCAAGCTGTCCCTAAGATATTTGTGCGTGTGGCATACTGCCGGAATCTGCTTCCATTGGAGCTGTAGAAAGATCAGTTTAGACTAGGAGATGCTTGGAAATACATGATGTATTAGAAATACGTTGTGTTAATAAATGGAAAAAAAATTTCTCTTTTAGATAACAAAAAGGACAGCGAGATTGGTTGCTGAATGGCAATGCGTTGGGTTTTGCCATGGTGTGCTGAATACAGATAATATGAGCATAGTTGGACTAACCATTGACTATGGCCCTTTTGGATTTATGGACAGGTCAGTGTGGCATAATTATTTGAAATGTATATATGCGTTTGTCATGTAGAACAATCCTGATGTTCACGATTGCTTTAGTATTTTAACTCTAAAGTAGATTTACGAACCCTCTTTGTGGCAAAGTAGATTAATTTAGTTGTCGTGTAATTATTTTCAGCTTTTTTCTAACTGTATTCACAAAATCTCTGTTAGACTGTTCTTATAGCCTGTGGAGGTTTCTCAGAGTTTGAGAGGGCAGGAAAGTCTCTAATTAGGTAACTTTGGGAAGAGAATCAAGGAGGAGTGTTCCCTTTCACATTTTTTAGTTTCCTGGAGGAGACTAAAATGATAAAAGTAAGATGTCTCACGGTGTCCAGATAACTAGAAGAATGCTAACTATTTCTTCATTTGTAGATATGACCCTGAGCACATTTGCAATGGTTCTGATAACACAGGGCGCTATGCTTACAACAAGCAGCCAGAGATTTGCAAGTGGAACCTGGGGAAGCTTGCTGAAGCTCTAGTTCCTGAGCTGCCCTTGGAAATCAGTGAACTTATCCTGGAAGAAGAATATGATGCAGAATTTGAGAAGCATTATTTGCAGAAGATGAGGAAGAAACTAGGCCTAATCCAGCTGGAATTAGAAGATGATAGTAAGCTGGTATCTGAACTCCTCGAAACCATGCATCTCACAGGTTGGTGAAGAGCACAGAAGGTTATTATTTAATAGCCCATCAGTATCTATAATCAAACCAAAATCTAGTTTATAGCCTTACCTTACAAGACAGCAGCCTTGTGCAACTACATTGTCATCTGAGAGAAGAACAAAAGACTGAAAAATAATTACCTTCTTGTGAACTGTGGGGCAGTTGTTGCCTCATACAGGGCTCCTCCTGTCTTGCATTTGTATTCTCACTGAGGGAGCAGTTTATTTGCGCCTTCAGAGCAGTGACCTGTAGTGCTGTGGGTGGGATTAGGAAGAAGGTTATGGGACCTGTTTTCCTGATGATTTATTAGTTGCATTACTCATATAATTCACTTTTTCAGGTGGAGACTTCACAAATATTTTCTACTTGCTGAGTTCATTCTCAGTAGACTCTGATCCTTCAAAGCTGGAAGATTTCTTAGAAAAGCTTACAAGTCAGTGTGCTTCTGTGGAAGAACTGAAAGTTGCTTTCAAACCACAGATGGATCCAAGGTAATACTCTTCTTTACTTAAATGCTTTTGGCCTGTGCTTTTAGTTTCATTATTACAGCCGTAATGAACTCTACATGCTATGTAGTATTTGACTAATTTTAAATTTGGAAATTTCAATGTTAAGTAGAATCATGATCTCCAGCAGTGCGAATTCTGTGTTTTGTGACTGGTGAATGCTCAGCAGTGACTTGCAGCAGTTGGCTCCAGGGCTAAAGTTGTCTAAGCTTTTGTTTGGTCCTTCTTTTTTTTTTTTTTTTTCCCTCTCTCTCTCCACTGTCTCTGCTGACTAAGGCAAGGAGAGTCACACAGTGAAGTGATACAGAAATTTCTTTTATAGAATAAATTGATTTGAACAATAATGCTACTGTGTTCTGCCAATGTACTGTTGGCAAATAATCACTTTCAGCCACCAATGTTCTGGGCTAAGTGTAACCTAAATCATAGAATCGTAGAATGGTTTGGGTTGGAAAGGACTTTAAACATCATCTAGTTCCACCCATGGGCAGGGACACCCTCCACTAGACCAGGTTGCTCAAAGCCTCATCCAGCCTGGCCTTGAACACCTCCAGGGATGGGGCATCCACAACTTCTCTGGGCAACCTGTTCCAGTGCCTCACCACCCTCACAGTAAAGAATTTCTTCCTAATATCTAATCTAAATCTACCCTCTTTCAGTTTAAAACCATTACCCCTTGTCCTCTCACTGCACTCCATGACGAAGAGTGCCTCCCCATCTCTCCTGTAGCCCCCTTTAGGTACTGGAAGGCTGCTATAAGGTCTCCCTGGAGCTTTCTCTTCTCCAGGCTGAAAAACTCGCTCAGCCTGTCCTCATATGGGAGGTGCTGCAGAGCTGGACACAGTACTCCAGGTGGGGTCTCACGAGGGTGAAGCAGAGGGGGAGAATCACCCCCCTCGACCTGCTGGTCACACTTCTTGTGCTGCAGCCCAGGATACAGTTGCACACTTTAGGCTCTGAAAAATGTGTGGTGCTGTCTGTGTCCCATTTGATGGACCACATTCTGCAGTCCAGCTCCTCTGAGCATGGAAAAATAGTAAGTTTTGTTCAGCTGCTGCTTATAACAGTAATTGCAGCAGTTTTGCACTTTTTGAAGCAGTGGAATACAGGGACTGAGTGTGACCCATAAATTTTTTTTTCTTTTTTTTTTTTTTCCTCCTAGCATCTTCCCAGATGGGGGAAAAATTAAAGTGAGGGTATTTTGGGTACATTTTTTTCTCTCTCTCTGATTAATAAGTGTTCCATGAAGGCAACAAACCTACCAAATTCTTCATAATTTTCTGTGTGTTTTTGTCACAGTAAACAACTTGTAGAAAGCAGGGAATTGAGAAAATGGACTGGTGTGAAACTTGTTCATACAAGTTTGATGTTATGCCAAGATAGTTGGCTGTAGCTGTTTATAATTTTGGAGATATTACTGGTTATTTAAGTTATCGTGATCCTCCACTCAAATGAAAGGGAAATAATTAAGGTGGTGGATACTGCTTATTTAAGTTCCAGGTTTCAGCTACTTTAAAATTGTAAGCAGATATCATGCAGTATGAAGATAGCTCGTGTGATAGAGATGAGACAATTGTTTTTTTAAACACTGCATTCAGGCTTAGAGGAGCATGAAAAAGTAGCTATAAATCATCATGATATGGATGTAAAGCTTTGGAGGGGAATAGTACTATGTTAAAGTGAGTGCATAACTGATTTTTTTTATCACAGCATTGGGGTATTGTAGAGCAGGACGTGTCAGATGTGTAAATCGGATTGGGATAGTACTTTATGTAAACTTGAAAATCAAAGCACCTAGTTTATCTCTGCTTACTAAAAGTAGGAAAACATAATCTGATATTATGAGTTGTCTGTTTTGAGGACAGGGAATAATGTTTCTTTTCTCCTTTGTTTATAAATGCATTCATTGAAGGAAATAAAAATATTAGTGTATTTTGATATGCTGCAACTTATTTGTTTTTTTTATTTTACTTTATGCTGTAGTGTATTTGTTAGTCCAGGAAAAATAAAATTTGGCTAGTATGGTATCAAAAGGCTGTTGTACAGCACTTGCTAACAGAGTCAAATATGAAAAGATATGATCCTAGTCAAACTCACAGCAAAATAGCCGGGATGCTGTTGGGAATTTATTACCACAAAGCAGTTCTCATTTTCTGATTTAGGCTGTCTAACTGAAAAAAAAAGTAAACAAACTGTTGTCTCATGACTTAAATGAGTTATCTTTCCCATATCATTTGGATTTTAATTAGAACTGGTAAGATTAGTAGGTGTTAGATCCTTATTCTGTATACTGTTACAGTATTAATGTTAGAATAATAAATTAAAAAGAAAAAACAAACAAACAATGGGTACTGTATTATCTTGATACGCAAGTAAGATCAAATTCCTTATTACAAATTCCTTTCAAAGTTCTAAGGGTGTTTTGATGAGAACTGCACATCTAAACCCATCTGGTAATTCTGAAAATCTGCTGTCTGCACTTTATGTACCACAGGAATGTGAATTAAACATGCTGAAGAAGGGGGAAGGAACAGTAAAGTTAGCATAATTTATAATAAAAAATTGTTCTGTTAAATATAAATTACTGTTATTTAACCTCTCTAGTGAGATGATAGGTTATTGTTAATGTTTTAATATCTACTTATGGTTGCAAAAAGATGGTTCTTGACAGGCACTTCAACTTTAATATCTAATGTGTTTGTTCCTTTTGTTCCCAGGCAACTGTCAATGATGCTGATGTTGGCTCAGTCTAATCCTCAGCTGTTTGCATTAATTGGAACAAAAGCTAATATAAATAAAGAATTAGAACGCATTGAGCAGTTCTCTAAACTGCAGCAGTTAACAGCAGCTGATTTACTCAGCAGAAATAAAAGACACTGGAAAGAATGGCTGGAGAAATACAGGTAAGGTTTCTCAGTGTTCAGAGCAGTACATTTCTTCTGCATTTTATTTGAGAACAGTGTCCCTGTTTCACGAAAAACACTGTCTCCAAGTGTGTGGGTTGGGAGGGAAGTTGGGGGCACACAACTTGCTGATGTTGGAGAAGTTAGTAATCTATCTGTGTTGCTGTGAAAGTTCAAGGGCATCTGTATTTTGTTGACTAGATTTTGGGGAAGGGTATAGAAATCACCTCTCATCAAATCTAGTATTAAAAGCACCTGAAGAATGTTGGTCTTGATTCTAGCAGAGACTAATTTCAGTTGTGAGCTACTAAGTGCTCAGTAATTACAGCTGACTGATTTAAGTGTTTTATCCTTTTACTATTTTTTTTCTGAAAGAAAAATCTATGTATTAAGAATACTACTACTTGCTTTCTATATTAATCAAAGAGTAACTGTAGAAGAAGTGATGGCCAGAAAAAAAAAAGTCCAGACTATTCTAACAGGCATAACTTAAAATCCTGAAAACTAGATGTTAGCAGCAGATTTTCTATAAAGAAAACCCCTTAGTAGGGCATTAGCTGTTTCTGCTGCATGAATTAGGTCGGGACTCCTTTCCTCACCTGGTTGCCTGTGATCTTGTTGTCCAGTGGAGCTGAGAGTTTTAGCCAGTATTCCTGCTAGTGGGCAGATTAAACTGCCTCGGCTGTATTGTATCCCTTTACTTTTATCAGAACATCAAAAGCTTTAACCAATAAGCAAGCGCAGAAATACTTCAAAGCCAAGTTCTGAATGTGAAGGCTTTTGCGGAGCAAAGCAGAACAGACCGTGCACTGGTGTCTCTATCTGTCTTTTCAGAGAATATGCAAGGTGTGCCACTTCCTCGAGCCTCGTCAGGACCTGCTGATAGTCTGTCATGCTGCTTTTAAATGAAATAGCATTTCATATTCTGTTGACATGCTGTATTTTATAAATGGAGAGGATTATAGGTGATGCAATATTTATTAAGAACTGCAAACTAGGGAACTCAAGGCAAGGAAATGGGTCAGCTTTTACGTGTTGTTCTTGAACCAAACCAGATGCTTTCTCATCCTTAATTTCAGAGTCCGTTTGCAAAAAGAAATAGAAAGTGTTAGTGATGCTGATGCCTGGAATACTGATCGTGTGAAGGTCATGTATTCAAACAATCCAAAATATATCTTGAGAAATTATATTGCCCAGAATGCAATAGAAGCAGCTGAAAATGGGGATTTCTCGGAGGTATGTTATTGCTGCTTAACGTCTCTCTAGGTTTGGTGGGTGTGTAGTGGTGCTGTTGATGACTGACATTATGCTAGGCAAGATTCATTCTGCCATTTCAGGCAGTTAGGGGATTGCGATTTTACTGTTTTAAAGGTCTGTATTATTTTTGAGGGAGCTGTGATTTTAAGGACTGCAGAACAAAGAAAGGAATAGAAAACCTGGATCTGAACTTCACTAGTTTTTGTATGCTGCCCCCAGGACAAGGCACTTACCTCTGCTTTTACAGTCTTCAGAAGGATGTTTAACTGGGAGGCAGTTGGGGATTAATTTATAGAATCATAGAATGGTTTGGGTTGGAAGGAACCTTTAAAGGTGATCTAGTCCAACCCTCCGCAATGAGCAGGGACATCTTCAACTAGATGAGGCTGCTCAGAGCCCAACCAACCTGACCTTGGATGCTTCCAAGGATGGGGCATCTGCAACCTCTGTGGTCAACCTGTTGCAGTGTTTCACCACCCTCACTGTAAAAACTTTCTTCCTTCTATCTGGTCTGAATCTACCCTCTTTTCGTTTAAAACCATTACGCCTTGTCCTATTGCTACAAGCCCTACTAAAAAGTCTGTCCCCATCTTTCTTACAATCCCCCTTTAAGTATTGAAAGGCCGCAATAAGGTCTCCCCAGAGCCTTCTCTTCTCCAGGCTGAATGACCCCAACTCTCTCAGCCTGTCCTCATAGGAGAGGTGTTCCATCCCTCTGATTGTTTTTGTGGTCCTCCTCTGGACCTGCTCCATGTCTTTCTTTGTTCTTATATTTGTTGCTTGCTATGCTAAGTGTTATCTTTTAAAAGTCATGGCTTTCACCTGGGGAGTAAAGCATGTGGATTGTTACATGCAGAATATGGGAAAATTAATTTATTTTGAGAAATTACATAAAAACTGGTATTTGAGACTTGCATTTCAGGTTATTTGAGCTTGAGTTCCATACCAATACAAACTCAGCCAGTTATGATTTTACAGTTTTCAGCTTATTTGATATATTTATTTTTCATCTGTTTCATATCTGGCTTCTCTGGAGTTTGTGTATTAAATACAGTATACTCCATCACTAGTTGATGTGAGGTTCTCCTCTACATCATTTTTCCTTTACTTCCTAAATTCTTATAACCATGCTGTGTTTTCTTTCTAGGTAAGAAATGTCCTGAAACTCTTGGAGAATCCATACCAAGAAGCAGAAGGTTTCAGGGAGGTACAGGAAGATGCAGAAGAGGAGGGAGCAACTGCTACAGCAGCTGCTTGTGCTCAGGAGACCAGAAGCAGACTACTCTATTGCAGCAAACCTCCACTGTGGGCTTCGGAGCTCTGTGTTACATGATCTTCATAACTGCCTTGTTTTAATTTTTGCTGTAAAGTGAAGACTCTGATCCTCCTTCAGCAGTGAAGAATTCAGCAAGGCAGACATCTAAGTGCTATTAAGTTATTGAAACAACCCTACGTTTGGATGCATCTGCAACAGTCTTCAGCTGTGCTTAATTTGAAGCAATCATGGATCATTGGAACAAACCAATGACAGTCAACAGTCTGTATACACCAGTAATTTAAATGTTTTGGGACTGAAAGTCTTTCCTTTATTCATACTGTATTGCAAGTAGAAGGCAATATTTTATGTTGAGGCAGGCTGAATTTTGAACATCCAAATGGAGTTGTTATGTGAAGACAAAAATAGCAAGTCAGGAATCTGATCCGTTTTTGTCTGATGTCTTAACTAATAGTACTTCTAACATTTATCTACTGCGTTCTCTATGCAGGGGCTTTCAGTCCTCTCTCACGGAGGAATAGATTTGATGTTGCTTGTTTTAAGCTATGTTTCATTTAATTAAGTAGTTCATTTCTTGTGAACCTTCAGATTGATATTTATCTATTTTTAGAGAATTTGTGCAGGCCAGGGTTTGGGGGAGCAGTTGAATGTGGTGGTGTTTTTCTTTTTTTTTTTCTTTTTTAATACAATAAGAGCAGAATTAAGGGAGACTATATATATTTGCACTTAAATCACTGTGGTAAAGTTTATTCAGGTTCAATATGTTTGCAAACAACATGTGTAAATATTTACTGAAATCACGGGCACAGTTCATAAGCCAACTGACTCAGGCAAGGTCAGTTAGCCCAATTAGTGTGAACCTTTAACTGTCCCAGTATTCAAATCCAGGTTCATTGTCTGTTTGTGTGCTCTTAACAGAGTCTCAGTGTATGAGAAGCATGCAAGTCGGGCACCTGTTCATTTCACACTTGTCAGTGGGATATTTCCATTTCCACTCTGGTCTTGTACCATTTTGTTTGCTTCCGTGATCTTTGAAAATCTTTATGCTGGAAGTTGCTGTTCAAGAACCTGCTATTTGAGCTTGTGTAAAAGATGATAGAAGATACGGGAGGAGGCTGGGAGCTGACTTGCTTGCAAGTTACCTATTGATAGTGCTGAGGTTTCAGGGGAAAGCTGGTTGCTGTTATTGCCAGGTCAGGAAAAAAAAAAAAAAAAGTTCTGTAGTTAGTTATTACTTAGCTTTCTGAACTTCTTTCTAAAGGACCGTTACTGGTTCAGATACCTGAAATCTTGGGAGAAGTTTGGTTTAGTGCAAAGGTTTCTCTTTTCCAAAGAGACCACTGTGTTACACTGTGAGTTTAAGTGTACTCTAACTTCTTCCTGCACCCCTGTGTAAGCTCGATATTAGCTCAGGTTGAATTGTGCTCTTTTGTCTTCCTCAAAATACAAGCCATGGGAGAACAGTTGGGCTACTGTTTGTCCATCTGTGCTAGTAATTGATTTGTCCTCGCTGTCACGGTAAATAGGCGATGCTTTGAATGTAAACATTCATTCTGTCTCACCTTTGACCTGGAGAAACTGATGCCTAATAACAATTTGTGAGAAACTAGGATCTCTGACAAACACAGCACTTTCTGTGGTGTTTTGGAGTCCTTACAGAAGAGGACAAACTTGAAGGTGTATTTACCTAGTCTGTGGAAGAATGGTGTAGGTGAAAGACTAAGTACCTTGAAGGAGTGGGCAACAAGTAATGCTAGCTGGCACAGCTGGTTGTCTTCCCAAAATAATCCATTTCTGTAGGTGTTTCAGACTGTCATCAGGGATTATCCTTCCTCTGATTTTGGGGGTACTAAAACCAAACCATCCAATGGAAACTGTAACAAAGTCAATGCTGGGTAGAAAGGCCTGCACCAGGGGAGTGACGGGGAAGGGAAGGGTGCTGGCAATTGGAAAGATGCTTCAAGCGTACCCATGGCAGATTTGCAGAACTGGTGGTCACCTATGCTGTGCCTGGTCCAGAAGGGAGTAATGGGGTGGTGGGGAGGGAGGAGTTGTTCCAAGCTGATCAACATAACTCTGTGCTGATTTTTTTTCTAAATTTCTTTCCTTTTGGAAGGCAGAGGGGAACAGTGTTTCAGAGGAGCTCTGCCCAAGCTTTTGGCTTAACAGAGTGATCTAAAAAGTAATGATTTTACACCATACCTAAGGAATCAAGTGTTTTTAATGGCATTCTGATATTAATTTAGGGGGTTTGAGTACGCCTCTATTCCTAATGGTATGGAGAAGGAGAATGATATTATAACTATGTGTTTGGACAGAGGAGAACTTGAATTAACTACCAAATTATTTTACATATAAAGATACAAACTATTTTGCACCTATAATGCCAAAATCTTGGAGAGAGATACTTCAAAATAATTTGCTAGCAATTTTATCCTTAAAAAGGGAAATTGCATGTAACCATGAGGAATGAGAACGTGGTGTCGTTTCCTGCTAGATACATTCTTTGCTTACATATAGATCAAGTGCAAAAGGTCTAGAGAGTTTGAAACAATGAGCAGAGAGCCTTGGTGTGTTTGCTTTGGTGTGCCAGTGAGTAAAGTTGTATCTGTAATAGATGCAGTATGTTCACTGATGGGTGGAAATACTAAGAGGGTATTCATACAGTCTAACTGCGCTGACATTCAACCACTTGGTTTCTCAGTACATGCAATAATGTTGTTGCTTTGTATTTGAAGATGCGTAATGATGAGGAGCCAAGTGGAACGCTTGTGCTCTTCCAGCACTCTCATTTCAGGAGGCAGATAGTAGTTTCAGCTCTGATGATAGGAAGTTTCTTCTGTTCTTGTTCATGGAGCAGTGTGGAAGCAGGTGGTTGTTCAGGACAACTAGACAAAATTTTGTCCAGGTAGGAACTTTATCTCTTAGCTCAGTTCTTCAGAGAGAAGGGAATACAGCTTATAACATTTGGGAGTCTAAATACTTGAATCATAAATTGCTGCTTGATTTTTACAGATTGTATTTGCAATAGGTAAACCTGAAAATAATGTTTCTTATTGTGCAAATATTCTGCTTAATTAAAAGCCATGGACTTGTGCTCAAAATGAACTGGTGACTCTTCACATCAACAGCTTTCTGTGGACACACTTTGATTAGACTTGGTCTGTGGCTGTCCAGCCTGAACTAGCCTTGCATAAAAGCAAGTGATACCCAGATTACAAAGCTGAAATGAGAAGCTCTTGGAGACATATTCTGGATAGTCTCACATGGTAGTGGGACTCCTCTCATAACTTCATATGATTTCACCATAACTCTGCTTCATGAGCTTGTAAATTTACAATTGACGAATGTTTTATTGACAGCTCTCACTTCAAAATGTTTTGTCGGTTGTTCTGGGTTTTGTTTTTGTTTTTCTCCAGACAAATGCTATGGCTTTCTTTGATTTATTTTTTTAATTTAAAAAATAAAAAATGCAATTTTAATATTCTTGTTCATGCCTGTTTCCTGAAAGAGTTTTGCTGTGCTAACCATACTGCTCATCAGACTTTGTTTCTTTAGAAATATTTGCTCTGTGTTAACATCAGATGGCCAGGCTGTATCACAGAAACCTCACTTTGTATTTTCGCAGTGTTTTCTGAGGAGTGAGTTATCACAGGTATGGTCTCCTGCCTCACCAGTGGTTTTGGCAGCATGCTTGGAGCAAGGTAAGGACCTTCACCTTTTTCAAAGTGAAACCTCCCTCTTAGTTACTTAGCCATAAGACCTATGCTGACACCTCTTTATTTCCAGTGATGTTGGGCAGAATAACCACCACCCTCCATGTCAGCAGATACAGATGTGATTTTAAACTCTGCTCGCAGAAGTAGGCCTTTGGGTAGAAAGTGAAGATGCATTTTTGTTTAAGTTTAAACTGGACTGAGTAGTTTATGCAGATAATTTTTTTCAGAGATCTCAGTGATATCATAGAGAATGGGACTCTTCAGAGTAGAAAACATCTAATATGGAGCAGCTTGGATGAGATGGATGCCCTGGCATGTGGCGCTGCTGCATGTGAGGAAGTAGTGTATCACGACCTAGCGATCTGTAAATTGGCTCTGCAGCATTTAGGGTCTCCTCCTATGCCTGCAGCCCAAGCACAGGGGGCTTGCCTGTGAGTTTTGAGGGCCCAGAGGCTCAGGAAGCAATTCACTGGGGAGGATAACTCCCCACTTACTCCACAGCTAGTTATTGGCAGAGCCAAGAGGTTTACGTGGTCCCACACTTGGCTTTAAACTAAAACCAGTTCCTCGTTAATGTTACATCAGGTATTTTGACAGATGACTTGGTTGCTTATGGCTTCCTTGAGCAGAGTTTATGCCTTTTCCTTGGTGGTGTTCATGGTGGGGGGCAGGGAGGGGGCAGAGAAAGAAGAAATGTGGGTTTGAAGAGGATAAATATTTGCAGTGGCAGACAGATGAGCAGTGGTGCGTACTTGGTCTGAGCCGTGCTGGTGGTGTAGCCAAAAACTGGTTCTGGGTGGAGTAGCACAGACTGTGTGGTGTGCGGTGGAGAGGTGGAGAGAATTTGGTTTCTACAGCCTCGGGGGAAGGCTAAAGGGAAATGCCTTGCTGTCTGCCACAGCTCCTGGGAGAGTGTAGAAAAGGCAGGGGCAGACTCTTCTCAAGGGAGCCCAGTAGTAGGATGAGAGGCAATGAACACAGTTGCAATGTGGAAAACTGAGTAGGCATAAGGGTAATATTTTTTTCCCCAAAAGGGCAGCCAAACTTTGAAACAATTTTCCTAGAGGTGGTAGCATCCAAGTGTGGTGGTACGTCCAAGCAATGGGCTAAGGCAATGCCTCTGCTGAAAGAGCAAATTCAGGCTTTGGTTGTGGTCAGACCCGTGTTTCACCTCCACACAGCACCCCTCATTAGATCAGGCACTGCCACACGCTCAGTCTGCTCAGTTATGCTGGATCGTGCCAGGCAGCCACAAGGCCCTTTCGTAACAGACCCTGCAGCTCTGTTACACAGGGGGATGGGCCTCGGGCAGCTTTACCTCCAGCCAGAGTCAATATGAGAACAGGGAGAGGCAACAACCTGCACTTACCCCTCCAGAGCCAGGCAACACGTGAGGGAGTGGGTGTAAGCCCAACAGGAGGGATTCACAATGCTATCACATCTAGTGTAAGATCACGCGGTCAAGGCTATATTTTAAATAATGCAGCCACTACCTCTGTTACATCTTCTTTTCATTTGTCTTTAAACTTCATGCATTTACAGTGGGAGGTTTTTTGTGCGGTGGCAGTTCTCAGTTGCTCTCAACTGTCTCGCCCTTGCCCTTTAGCACCTCTGCTTCCCCTCCCTCCCCCAAATCAGCCTTACAACTGACAGATGCAGCTGCCCTTTGACGTGGGACAGGTACGATGGCATATAAATCAAAGGACTTGAGGGGTAGTGATAACCTGGACAGATGTGAGTACAGACTGCCTTTTTTTCTGTGCATAATAAATAACCTATCATTCAGTTTTTACAGTAACTGCCTAATTAACAGGGGAGCAGAAACTCAAGGGGAAGAGTCACACTCATCTGTCTCTGTAGCCAAGGCATGCAAAAAATCTGGAGCTCTGTACTGTTCCTTTTCTCCCCTGCTGCTGTTTCAGCTGGGCATGGACAGTGCTGCAGCACTGCAGAGCTAAAAAATCAGCAGGTAAACCGAGAGGTGAGACTTAATGATACTTTGTGCAAGCATAGGCAGAAACATTTTTAGTAGGCTAAGCTGACCTACAAAGCTTATTTCATGTGTTTTCTATCCTGGGTTGATTTTTAAAAAAAAGAAGTTGACATTTTAATACAGTAGAACAATAGATGGTGACACTGATATTTAAATTGCATTTGCTTCAATTCTTCTTTTTAAAAAAAGGTTGTACAAAGAAAGATGAATACTGTTACCGTTTTTCAGGTGGCGAATCTGAAGCACTGTGATTGATTTGCTGATGATGGCAAAGCTGTGCTGGCTGCCAGGCCTGTCTGGTGACTGAGCAGGTTTTACATCCCCTAAGCAGCTCCCTGTTGTGGTGCATGAGCTGCACACAGAAATGAAGAGAATCCTGTGGTGACGTTGTGGGATGTGGTGGGGGTCAGTCATAGGCAGCTGAAAATCCACTTTAGTTTTTCTAGTTTGAGGTCATTCTTGGTATTTCCTAACTGCCCTTCTGAAACGACCAGTATTTTCCAAATCAAAATTATTTGTGCAGTGTCTGGACAGGATGGAGTTAATTTTATTTGCAGCAGCCTGTGTGTGGCTAAAGCAGAGCTGATAGCACAGCAGTGTTTTGGCTGTGGCTGAACAGGCTTTGCGCGGTGTCAAGGCTGTCTCTTTCTCTCACTCTGCCCTGAGGTGGGTTGGGGTGGGTGAGAAGTTGGGAGGGGATGCAGCTAACCCAGAGTGGCCAAAGGGCTGTGCTCTGCCTTGTAACATCGTGTTCAGCAAAAAAAAGAGGGGCTAGGGCAGTGGGGGGACAGGAGAGGGTTTCTTAATTTCCGTACTTTGCTCTCTTTTTTTTTTTTTTTTTTTTTTCCTAAAGAGTTTTGTTTGTAAGGGAGCAGTTTATGACTGCAAGATTGCACCTAAATTCGTAGCTTTTCTGCTAGATTTTTTCACTAGGTGCATCAAAAAGCATGAATTTGGTAAAATGACTGGTATTACAGAGCTTGGTGTAAGGACAGGGAGTGTGATGTACACAAATTCAAACAGAGTAGCATTTAAGCTGAACCAAAAAGATCACACAAATGGTTAAGGTTGGACCAGATCTCTTGGAGATCACCTAATCCAACTTCTTCCTTCCCCCAACAAAACAAACAAACAAAAAAAATCACTCTTTAAAAAAATGTTTGAAAATTGGAAGCATGACAATGGCAGGGCTATAGAGGATTAAGAAAAAATGCAGCACTTCAAATTATTAAATTTACAGTAAAACTTAAAAACCTTTCACCACCGTAGTGGGGGGAATATGCTACAACTGCAGCGATGGCAGGCTAGTCTGTAACACCACAGAAGGGAATCTTGCATTAGCATGCAGTGGGATGATGAGGGTAATGACCAGTGTTCACAGCTTGCATTTGAGAAGTTTCTGGTTTTTGTAGCCATTGCTAATCTTGCTATTTCCCTTCATCATAAAGGACTCCTTTAGAAGTTGGAGAGAAGGCTGCTCCTCTTGTATAACAGTACCAGGACTTTAATGCAGGTGCGCTGAATTGCCTTTTCTCTCTTCCTTCTTTCTACCCTCCCTTTGCTGCCTGTATAGATCAATGACCAGCTTAGGCACTTCAGGCATTTCAGACGGGCAGGTAGGCAGTGTAGCCTTGCTCCGGGAGTTACACGGGGTTCACAGGAAAGCTAAAACTTTCTTTCTACACTTCCACTGTAGTCCCAAGGTCCCAAACATCAGCTATTTTCTCCCTGCAGCAGCTGCGTGGCTGCTCTCTAGTGGGGAGTCGGACACTGGGACACAGCCTCGGTCTGCAACAGAAGGCGAGCTTGCACATACACATCTGGCCTTAAAAGTTCCTGAAGAGCAAGTCACAGAGGTAAACAGCTCTCCACCTGCCCAGCCAACAACCCAGCTCTATCTCCAAGCCACTTGCTCTTTCAGTCTCCTGTTCTGTACAACAGGAGGAACTAGTTAGTTAAATATAGCACAGATAAAGAAACAGCATAAATGATGTGCATTACAACTGTGTATTACACCTTTTTATAGTGACTTTGGTACCAGAGCAGCAGAAACACTCAAGTCAACTTTATAGTTACTCTAATGCTTAATTTCTATTTCAGAAAAAAAACACCAAACATAAACCCACCTACATGTTATCAGAAAATAAGCATTATTCAATATTTCACAGTACTGCTAATATGTTAGCTGTGCCTGTACTTCTAAGTAAGTGCCTGCTAAGCAGACAGTGAGCTCCTGAGGAATATATTAGGTGTAGATCTGGTGCTTAGGGACATGGTTTGGTGGATTAGGTGGTGTTGATTTGACAGTTGGACTTGATGATCCTTGAGGTCTTTTCCAACCTTAATGATTCTATGATATCCGTGCTTTAAGTGACTCCAGGATTTCAAAATCAACACATTGCAAAGCTGAAACTTTCAAAGCAGACTGCCTCTCTACAACCCTTTCATACCATGAAGTTAGAAGTTCAGTTGTGATTTTTTTCACAACATAGAAGGAAAAAAATAAACAACAAGGAGGAAAATCATTAGCAAACTGAAAATGTGATCCTGCTGTTGAAAGCAGTATTCAGACTATATTTGGAATTACAGCTTTGTTTTACTTTAGTGATGCTGAATTTCCATTTTAGCTGTTTTACATAATCACCACAAAATAAGGTGTATACCTTAAATCAAGGATAAGGGAAGTAAGTTTGGTGCAAGTGATCCAACACATACCAAGTCCTTGAATAGTCAGATACCACCCTATCTCTTCCCAAATCTCCTCCCTGGACGGTGTTTTTATCATGCCCTCTTCCACTGTGACTAATAGCCTTGAAGTGTGTTTAGATTTAAAATTAATGTCACTTTGAGATACAAATGTTCAGTTTTATTTTCATACTCGCATCTCAAGAGTTTTAGAAAGTATCTGTTAATTTATTTCACATACATGTATTTACATTGGAGAAAATTCACAACACTGAAAATACAACATTTACACATTCACAAATATACAGTTTTCTGTATATTTCTATTTTCTCTCTCCCCCGTTAAGACCAGGCACTCGGCTTTTCTATCTTTGTAATAATCACAACATCAATTCTGAGGAGATTAAAAGACAGGTAGGTGTGGTGGATTTTAACAAGCATCATTCGCTGTATGTGGTGGTTATATTCTTCAAGATACTAGACAGCAGGTTATTTCACTGAAGAAAAATGCCTCTTGTGTGGCATTTGCATAAGCTTCTATAAATGATAAGCATATAGGTTTACCTGTTTCTATTTTACTATGCTACCAGTGATTCTTAACGCTATAGAATTCAGTTATCCTTGTAGTAGTTATTAAAGTTGATCCGCAGTAGAAAGTCCTCTAAAT
The DNA here is from genome assembly GCF_000699245.1 of Pterocles gutturalis. Classification (NCBI taxonomy): domain Eukaryota; kingdom Metazoa; phylum Chordata; class Aves; order Pterocliformes; family Pteroclidae; genus Pterocles; species Pterocles gutturalis. Next base: position 22,206 of record NW_010121047.1, read on the forward strand.
GTGGCTGGTATCCTCTGTTTACAAGCTTTGTTACCACTGGAAGAAAAACAAAAACTAAAATAAGCTTCAGCTAAGATTACTATTCTAAAGTCAGCCTTGACAGTATCTGTGCATTTTAATTAAAAAAAAAAAGCCTAATGCAGAAATCAGAAAACAAGGGAAACAAATACCTGTTTTTTGCATAAGAAAGGTCCAGTATTTCTGGCATTACAAAGTATTTCAAACAAGATGCAAGAAAAGACAATTACTTGTCAGTTCCAAGTGAAACTGTATTATTCTAATAAGGAAATGCTTTCTTAAGCTGCTTTCACAATAAGACGGTGTGTTCTAATCATAATGTCAACTGTTTAAATGTTTAGGTCTGCTGGTGCCCTCTGTGAAAGAAGACGCTGCTGAAGTTTTCTTAAGGAAGGTCCAGTGTGAGAGAGGAAACCAGAGAGAAATTCCTGGGACAAAGCCCTCAAGCTCTATGAATGAACAAACTGACTGCTCTAAAGATCCTTTACAATAAAGGAAAAAAAGTAACAGAAACTCCCTAAGCTCATAAACATCCCATGCACTAATACAAAGGGAATTAGCAAGCAGCAGTAACATGCAAGGAAGATGGGAACGTGTATAGTTAAAAGTTAGGGCCTGAGCCAAAGCCATTGAAGTCCAGACTACTCTGTATTGGCTTTCAATGGATTCTGGATCTACCCATTGTGAAAGAGAGCATTTTACAATTCGTGGTAACTGAGAGAGCAAGTGTAGATGAACAAGCACACGTTTGTTTTGTAGTGCTTAATAAAGAGGTGTAAAGAACTAGGTCACTCAGCAAATTTCCTTACGGAATGGTCTATTAATCTCTGTCCATGAAGCAACCATAGATCTCGTAGTATGGGCTTAGGTGTCTCCCAGAGGTGTTCTGAATTCCTGTAGAATTTGGAAGCAGCCATTCTAACTCATCCTGAAATATCTGGTTTTGGTCCTTTGACACCATTTTTGGACACCCTTAAAGAATAAAAAGGGCAGCTCATTTCCTGAAGAATATAGTCTGACTAGAAAATATTCTAGAAAAATAGATCTAAGGAAAACAGTTGCACTTCTTTCAGGAAATAAGGGATTTCTAAAAAAAGAAACACAAACCAAACACCATGAACCACCTTTGTACTCAGGGGAAGGATAAGTAACTTCTACTAAATACACAAGCAAGATTTGAAAGAGAAATGGAGACAGGAAAGACAGATCAACTATTTCTTCACATTATAGGCTAAGCTAAGAGAGAGAAGGAATTTTACAATGGTAAAGGAAAGAGCATTTGGCAAATGATCTGTGTAGTTGAAAAATGCTTGCCTGGAGCACTGGATATAAGCTCCAACTAGTGCTAGGAGGCCCTCTGAACTTTAGTCCAACATGGGAATCAGAATTTTCAAATCTTGTAACAATGGTAAGACTCAACTAATGCAGATATATCTAAAATTACTTCTAAGTTGTATCTAACTTCTCTCATTGTTGCAAATAAAAAGTTCCAGAACTCAATTCCAGATAAAAGAAAAATATAAGCACATACCAAATACTTATTTTACAAATTAGCAAAAACTTATGGTCACTTTTGGGATATGTTAGATTTCTTGTAAGGACATTTTAATTGATGGCTATGCAGATCTTTGCAAACCACAATAATGCAGTTTTCATTTTGGAACTACATTTTCTAACACATGCTGAGTACACACATCTTCCTACTTCCACATTATACTTCCAAAACCTCTTTGTAATTTTTTCAGTGGTCAGTTGTCTTTTTCTTCTATCTAGAATTATGCCATTTCTTACCTTTAAATAAAAAGTGGGAGTAATACTTGAAGGTATTGTACGACTGCTGCATCAGACCAAAGTTGGGATGAACAGCCATTTGCTTCCCTGTATCAAAGCTCCATGACTGAGAGATCAGCTGGCTGCGGAACTTCAAAATGAGGCTGAAGATGCTATGTATAATGTTCATCACAGGGGCTGCCTTCTCTGTCAATAGACCCCTAACAGAACAAAAACAACTTTAGAAATGTAGTTCACATAATTTATTGGTTGTAGGAAGAAAAATACAAAGTGGTGACAATCCTTTAGGTTTCCTCTTTAATTGCTTTAAAAAAAATCCACAAGACTGCAGCTGACTGTAAGGGTAATTTCAAAAAAAGGTGCCTAAACCTAAGATAATTTGCTTGCACTTCCAATAAAGTGATATCTGATTTCTAGAATGACATCTGCATTTGCAAAAGAGTGACATTTAAAAACATTATAATGCTCTGAGTTTCCTTAAACTTTAACCCCCTCTGATCCCATCACCTGGTATCCAAACAGCAGCTTTAGCCAAGCTTTTTCTTATTAAAACTGAAGGAGAGACATGAAAGGATAGATTTCTTTTCTTGTTTATAATTTCTGTTCTTTATCATCTTTTCTCCCTCCATCTCCCCGCTTTATCATTCCAGTGTACACTCTTTAAAAAGAAACCAAATAAGGCCCAGCTGCTCTCCTCTTATTCCCACCACACTTCTTCTGCCTCATATACAGTAACCAAAGGGCTAAAAGCTTGTGCTTCCTAAAAGACAGATGTCTCTTGCACTGCTCATAAATCTGGACAGAGGCAGCAGGTCACATTTGTTCCTTCAAAGTCCAGTCCTGATCACTGCACATATATTAAAGGCATATATAATGTATAGAAGAAGCATTTTACAATCCTTGAGCTAGGTTTACTTGTGCGCACTACTCATGCTGAATGGAACAGCATTCATTTACAAAGGCTATGACAAGGGTGGGGTCAAAGAAAAACAGAACTGGGGCAAGAGTGCCCTTAGTCTTTAGGCTAGAACTGTCCTGAGTAGACTTGCAGCTTCCAGAGGCAGGGCGAACAGGAGCTGGAAGCAACTGCAAGGAGTCTGGGGAGATTAAGAGGATAGGTAGCTGGGGAAAAGCATCACAGTATGGGCCTTGTAACATGCCATGAAGTTTGTTTCCCTTACATCAGAACACTTTCATATGGAAAGGCTACTTAGTATGTCAGGTAGAAGTCATTTTTGCACAAATACATTAGGCTGGACTGGCAGCTCCATTAACTTAAATATTTGAAGCAAAAATAAGTATGGTAGCTTGCCTGAAGATTGCTTTGTTGAGGTATTCAGCATGGGTTCTGTGAATTTCCTCCAGGTTGCCTACAGAAGACAGTTTGTTTCCAAATTCACACCATGTAACATGAAGAATCTGATTGGCAATGTAACCTTGAATAACTTTCACAAAATGCTGCATTTCATGTTTATACAGCTGGAGCTGTCGAAACTGAACAGAATTTGATGCACGACTCACTAAAGCTGAAAATAAAAACAGAAATACATTATCATCAGCACCCATGGAGACTGTCTAAAAATCAGGATTTTTAAAGGAATTAAGGTTTCTGTTAGTAGAGTCTGTTTAAAATGCCAAGGAAGTTTCTCTAAAAAAATGTGGATTTTGAAGCTTGACATGACTGTTTATAAGTAATTGTCCAGCACAGGGTGCTTGAAGTATTTTAAACTGAAGGCTCCCTAGTTCAGTCATTATACTTACCAGTGCGTTTTAAGTGAAACCAAACATCTTTGAGAGTCCACACCATGTGCTTCAGCTGAAGCAAAAAGGAGAAGATCTTGTTGTATTTATTCATGCAGCTCTCAGTAATGACAATGTTCAGAGGCCAGTCAACCTAAAAGAAATAACAGTGCTGATCATAGTACATTTTTGTGTTAGAAATTATAAGAATATTTCAGATACAAGCATTTCAGGGACACGCAAGTTAACATATGTATTTTAATAATGCAATGCAATGGCCAGGCTAAGCGAATCCTGTAATTTCCATTACACATTTTTTTTTACTCCATTCTTAAAGGTATTTCATATTAAGAAAATATTCACTCTACCATGGTACATAAGAACCACGGTGTAACTGCAGTACTACTACCTTTCTCCATGCTTTCTTACCTTGTACCTTAGCTCTAAGCAACTCAGAGCATCAGGCGCATTGGGCTTGAACACTTCTGGAAGGTACTTGAGGGCAAAAGAAAGATTGGAAGCAAGCTGGGTGTCACCATGAAGGCTGTACTGTAATGCTTTATTTAGGATAGAATTAAGAACCAGTGGATTCAGCAATTCACCAGGTGTTTGTCCTGATCCAAGCTAGGGGAAAAAAAAAATCCTAATTACACAGTATTAATAAAGAGTCTTGGCTCCTGAACACAGGTGAATTAAAACAGATTGGTAAAGTGGTGACTACCCTGCCTTGCTCCACCATTCTGACTGAAAGTTTCTACTTCTGCCACAGGGATGCATAAACAGTGTAAGAAGCACCTTCTGAACTATTTGCTGTTCACTGATTTACTTTGATATGCTGGACTGTAGTTTGCTGTGGTTCAGGAGCTGCTACACATCCCTACTGCAGTGAACACAGCCTTTAGGCTTCAGTGGGGCAGAAAGCCAGCAACAGGACTAGCGTTATCTGACTCCAATCCGTGTATCTCATCAACTGAGCACCCTCAGAGGTTTACAAATAAAGGTATTCATCGAGTCTAAATCCCCAAGTTCTTTCCCTCCTTGGGTCTAAGGCATTCTTAGGATTCAGAGAAATGCATTAACTATCCTACAGCCACAAATCTGCACTGGTAACCAGCTATATAACCCAGGCTATCCTCCTACCTTGCTGTCTTCCTCACGAACACAAGGGTAAGTAACGAAAATACTGTCTCATTGGAGGGCTGAGCACTCTCTTCAGATGCTCTCCCTTCTGCTCTATAGGATATTTGAAGTACAAGTAGGTATTTTGCAACATAGACCTTTCCACTGGATTTTAGCAAATGGCAACAGGCTCTTCCAGCCTTGCTGCCAGCAGATGGGAGGGGACAGAGCAACTCTGCAGCAGTTTTCACAGGAA
>NW_010121047.1:27147-45441 GCF_000699245.1 Pterocles gutturalis
ATGTCTGCTTATCTGTCAAAGTTTGAAATTATTATCCTTAATGTGCCAAATCCTTGTACTCTCTCTATTATTGGGATTAGCACCAGGAAATATTACTTTCTTCCTTGGGATTTCCTTGGGCATGGCTATCCATTCCAAGCAAAGACCTTCTTTTGCCTCAGCCCTTAGAATGTTAATAGAGTTCCTTGCTAAAGACTTCTTGACACAGCACAACAGAAGAAAAAGGCACAGCCAGGATTCAAATTCACACAATTCCCTCACTCCCATCAAAATTAACCCAGAGGTGTCAAGCTAAAGCAGACAACCCAAAAACAACGGTTAAGGCAACAAAGCAAATACCTTCTCAAACAACAGGTCACTGAGTGACTGAGCAAACTCCCCGTCTTCCATTAACAAGAAGTGTCTTAGCGCTTCAAAATGCTTCTCTACGTTCAGTTCCACAAAGTAGTAATCAACTATTGCTTTGTTCACAAGAGAAACACTAAGAATAAAAACACAGAAATGTTATTATTCTTACAAGCAACTCCTTTGCTGTTAACATTCAGCTGTGGCTACATCAGATTAATGTTCCAGTACTTAACTCCGATATCCAAGACAGGATGTTATTCACATAAGCAAAAAAAAAAAAAATAAATTTTATTTAAAGATTTTAAAAATCTTCATCCAGAATATACCAGATTTAAAACCTACCACTTCAGATAACTGGGTTTTGAACAGTACTGGGGAAGTATTTTAAGACTGGCTACATAAGGATCTTTAGAACATGCTGCTGGACCTGGACCAACATTTTATCAACAGCCTTCTCTCTCATCTGTCACCTACACAAACATATTAAGAAAAACTATTAAATCCTTGAGAAGAATATCCTAACTGGTAAACCTCTGACACTAGATACTGAGGGCAGGTCTATACTATGGTTTGCAGTATAGTGTAGGTATTCAAGCTAGCTTTAAATAATTTGCTTTGCTGAATATATAAATCTGTACACGGATTGTTCTAGTGGCCAAACCAGATCTTTAAAACTCAGTTAGATAACTAGATCTTTCTACATTGCACCAAACTTTGAGTATAGCATACTCAGAGTTAGTAAATGGAAATCCAAACTTACAAGAAAGAAGATTACAAAACAGGAAACATTTCAACACAAGTATGAATAACTGTTTTCATGACAGCAGCTAATCTTGGACATTATAACAAACTTTTCTTTAAAATGCCATTAGATATAGTAATAAAATGGTCAAACATACATGTGGTTTCCCTATATATTCCAATAGTACCAAGAACAGCTTCTATTAAACTTCAAAACAGCCTTGAAGCTGGAGTTCCCATAGAAACATAAAATATATACTGATGAATATGCATGAGCTTTCACACGATCAAAAGATTTTTTTTTTTTTCCTGTTATCTTTCACCTGCCAAATAAAAACTAGCACAAACATTATAAATAATACACCTTATTTTTAAAGGAACAAAGAAACCAATGGTGTCAAAACCACTGCTGCATAATCCACAAGTTTGAGAGCAAACACTTCCCTCCAAGTCTTTGTATTTCAAACAGACCTTCAAATTTTTAATTTACACATAAAAATAAAAGTTTATGTTACTATTTATAAGTAAATCTCAACTTTTAAGTTAGTAATGAACCATCCACCAAACCGCTTCTGGGAACAAAGAGAAAATTCAAGAGAACAAGACCTATATGCAACTCTTGCGTCAAAAAGAACTAATAAAGAACACACCATTTATTGCTAAATTATGGATTCACTATTTCTAACAAATACTCACTGAGATACAAGTGGAGCAGTAATAGAACGTTTCATCAGCACTGGCAAAGATAAGAGCTCACTCAGCTGTACAGCTGTTTCATCTGTTGCTGACTGTACCATAGGATCCACAGGAAAAGTGTACGATCTTGGTATCACATGATGCAAGAGATGGGAAACTGGTAGTTCTGCTAAATTTAAAAATACATAAACATTGTAAGTTATTGAATGTAACCAATTTGCTAATCTGTTTCTATTAATCTCTACAAATCCCTTTAGGTTAGAAAATCATCATGTGTCAAAAAGTGTTTCTCATCTTTGTGCCCAAAAGCAAAGTGTAGTTCATAGTATTGGTAATTTACTGGCAATTCTGGTATTTTTTCTGGCACTCAGCTTTCTGTCTCAAGTTTATCATATCTTCTATTGTTCTACTGTTCTACTCACACATCAAATCATAACTATCTTGATATTTTTCAATACAATACTGATCCGATAAGGCTTTCAAATAAGCTTGTTCTTTTTCCCATGTATCTTCTTCTCCTCCTTCCTCCTCCTTTGTCTTGGGAGCATTAGCTTCAGAAAATACAGTTTCTTGAGGCACAGTATCTTGTAGAATTGCTTTTTCAGGTTCTTCTGCCTAAAACGAAAAAAATGGACAAATTTTACGAGAGATGCTGGCTTTGCCTACTCACGCTTAACAGGTTCTTACAGGTAACTGACTAGTTGTTCCAACTGAAAATAAAAGAGATTACTCACCTGTACTCTTCTGACATGTAAAAACAATATTGTATTACAGTGATTACTAGATTAGGTCAGAAACTTATTACCTTAACTACCAGTGTGTTTAACACTTTGAAGGAAAAGGAAGTCTTCTCAACAACCATGTTGTTTCTTACCAGTAAGCTCTGCGAGGAATCTGGGGAAGGGTCCTTGTTGACCACATCTGCAATTACTGTAATTACAAGTAAATTAAAGTCAGCATTTACTTCGACCTGCTTATAATACTTAGTTCATACTACAGATCTGCTCCCGAAATTCTTCAGAATTTCTCTATAGACTGTCACAGAAACAGTGACAGTAACGGTTCCTCCCCATAGTCCAAACCAGGCAGTTTTATGTGTGTTCTCCGTTTGAGATCACACAAGGTCCTGTTTCATGAAGTTTCAGACTAGAATTTTTTTAACGCTCTGTTTCTTGTATATAGGAGACAAGACTAAGCCCACTAGCAGTGTCCGAAAAGTTATGCAAGAAATTAAGTAATAAGTACCCAATTTGAATATAAACATTTAGAGTTACCTTCATGCGCTCTTAAGCAAATGCTGACTGAATGAACTTAACTTTATTTTACCTTCTTGTTTCTCTTCCATTATATTTTCTTTTTGGCCAACTTTAATATTAGCATCAGGAAAGACTGGAACACTATCAGATGACTGTGGCTGTGGTAAAGTCTTTTCCTCAACTTGTAAGGGTTTTGCTTCCTTTCTGCTCCCTTCTGCAGGAGATATTTCTTCACCGTACAGAAGTGTCTGAACTGTGGAGTCAGATGAAGGACTAGAAATGGTTTTACGATGAGGTATTGGATCACTTTCTGTAGATGGGGCCCACTTCCCTATTTGGATGCTTGACTGGGACGCATGACCAAATGGGCTCCAACGCGATTTCAAAGCCTCTGTATCTGAAACGAGTTCTCCAATTTTGATGTGCGACTGTGAAGCATGCCCATGGATGTTCCAGCGAGGTCTAGCTGAGACCACCTCTGACATGTTTTCGCCAATCTTGATATTGGCATCAGATGCATGACCATGGATGTTCCATCGAGGCCTTGAAGGTGCTACATTTGACACATACTCTCCAATCTTAATATTGGCTTCCGAAGCATGCCCATGAATGTTCCACCTAGGCCTTGAGGGCTGTACCTCTGAAGCATATTCCCCAATTTTAATATGAGCTTCAGAAACATGCCCATGAACATTCCATCGGGGTCGGCTAGATTCAACTTCAGAAGTATAGCTGCTGATTTTTATATGGGAGTCTGAAGAATGCCCATAAGGATTTGACTGTGGCTGGTAAGTGTCCACATGAGGTACATATTCTCCCACTCTAATGTTGGCATCAGATGCATGTCCATGAATATTCCACTGAGGCCTTCTGTACTCCACATCAAATACATTTTCTCCACCTCTAACATGTCCCTGCCAAGCAGCAGATGGTTTAAGAACTGTATTAAAATCATACTCGTTTTGCTGATGCGATGGTACACTGTCTTCTCCTTCCAGTGCTCCTCTCAAGACAGCCTGATTTTCACTTACTTGAGAACTCTCAGAAAGATCTGAGTTAATATTTTGGAATGCTTCATCTAGCAAAGATCCTTGTATGCTAATGGCAGCAGGTTGTTCATCTTGTGGCTTTGATAAGAAATCTTCTATATTCACATGGGATTCAGGCAAGGAATCAGCACTGTATGGAGTATTGCACGCTCTCTCTGAACTTTGGAGACTGCTTTCAGATCCTGCTGCTTCAGGCTGAAAATGCTGATCAGCATTATTATTATTTGTCAGCTCTGGCAAAGGCAGTGCTTTGTCAGTAGAAGTAGCACATTCCAGCCCAGTCTCAGATTCTTTTCTGCCAGCTGTCTCATTAGAATGCAGAGGTTTCACAGGTAACACCTAAAAAAAGAAACAATTATTACACTGTATGGCTAGTCACATGATCAAGCTAATTATTAGGGCACCACTTTTACATGTAAGATTTGAAATTTTCCAATTTTTCAGATGTATTACAAATAATGTGATAACTACTCACCCTGTTGTTACAGTGAGCCTTCTGTTTACTGAACTGAAATGAACCATGAAATAAACTCCCCTGAGGGAAACTTGGAACAGCAACCTGGAGTTAATGTAAGAAAGCAAACTCACCCGTGAATGTGGGTCTTTCACAACTGAATTTTTATCCAAAGCCATCTGGCACTGTTTATAAGGAATAATATCTAATTTTCTCCTGTAGTTTCCATCTGGAAGTTTTTCAAGCATTTCCTATAAGCAAAAATGACAAAAGCAAAAGTCTTCAAGTACCATATACCAAATTTTCTAAATTACATTTCTTAGATCTTTTCAGCAGATACCTCTATGTGTTTTTGATCTTCTAAAAGAAACTTAAGACGGGCTGTTTCCAACTTGTATCTCTGGATTTTCCACAATGCTCTTTGTTCCCTACGGGCTGCATCATCAGAAAGTTTGCTATAATGGTCAATTAATTCTTGCCTAAATGAAAGTAAAAATAAAGGTAAGTGACAGATTTTCACGTACTCCTCTTCTAAAGAATAAGACCTTTTTGCACTTTAGAACTCAGAAGTAATTTTTTTAAAAGTAGAAGCCACAGGCTTCAATCACAGAGAAGAAACAGGTGGAGAAAACAGGACTGTACACATGTATTTCCATAACTATTTTTAGTAGGTCACCCATCTATCTTATGTATTTTTCGATATAACAGAAGAAAGTGAAATACAACTAGATGCACAACAAGAGCAACTCACTTCTCAACCTAACTCCCCCATCTGCTTTTTATTTCTGCTTTGACATACATGTGACCGTTTTTGCTGTGGGCTCAGCTTCTAATTGTAAGACAGTTAAATTTTTTCCTCAAACTCTGATCATAACAAAAACCAGACTGGATAGGGTTGGTGCAAATCAGTGGATCCCAGATTTTTGGGCCACTAACCACTCCTAAATCACAAATTGTTCATAGATTATCCAAAATTCTTACATCTATATTTTAACTGCAAACATTACCCTTGTAGAGCAATGTCTGGGAGATACTAGTACCATAAATTTCAATATACAATAATTTTTCCTGAGGTCTTTATGATAGTTTTGGATTATATTATCTAAGCTTTGGGAGACTACTCAGACACATTTACCTTGCCTTTTTTTCCAGTTCTTCTTCTAAAGCTTTCAGTCTTTTTTCTCTCTCTCTGAGCTCTCGGGCATAGCTGAAATCATCATCAATCTCCTCTTGCTTTATTGCAAGGCGACGCTGCATAAATATTTAAAACTTTTAAAAGCCACTCTCAATACTAACTGTAATGCACATCTGCAAGAAGTTCTTATTTGTAGCCCATGAGCTATTCATTCAACTTCAGTACAATAAATCAAGATACATTTTCAATTATTTGCCTAAGAAATACAGTTGCCCTTTAGAAACACACACAGAAATACCTCTTGGTCTTTTGCAAATTGCTCTTTCAGCTTCTGAAACTGTTCCCGTTTCTTTGCATCCAAAGCCATTCGTTCTGATATTTGTCGATCTGTATTACAATAAAGATATTGTTAGTTTACATTAATAAACCCACTAGAAAACACATGAAACACCACCGAAACTTACCATTAATGGCTTTTAGTACTTTGCTAGCAGTTTCTTGAGCACGAACAATTAATTCTTGTTTGGCTATTTCCATGCGCAAATCCTAAAACAAACCCCAAACAAACATACAGGTGGAAATTTTTTCTGCTGTATTAGACTTGAAATCACACTGTTCCAAAGACAGGTGCACACTTTATAATGGCTATTAATCTATGATTACAGTACAGAAATATGAATAATTCATTAAATGGAACATCTATAAACTAATATTGAAAGTTAATACTCCAGACCTTAAAATAAAACAAATCCATCTGATATATACACTACATTGATGGTATCTGAAAGACAGAAATTTATTTATAACTAAAAGAGTTCTGAAAACACAGTTAGCTATGCAAATTACAAGAAGAGTCCTATCTGGTTACTAATTAGCTTGTCACAAATTAGAATCAAACAATTTTTTCAGTACTTTTCAGTAGGAGGGCAAATCTGCTGCTGCAAAGAACTAAGATGGAAGTCCTAAACTCATTTAATAAATGAAAATGCCAACAAATGACAACACACAACCTATACTTTTAAAAGTTACATTAAATATGTTTATTTGCTGCGATAACAATTCAAACAGCAATTGACCAATTTAAAAAATTCTGACCATGAACACAAATTCTTTCAAAGTTATAACAAAAATGAAAAATTAGTATTAAAAAAAAACAAACAACAATAAGGTCTTTATTCTTTTATTCATTTACCTTTTCCTCCTTGCTTATGGAACTGTACCGGGCAATTCTTTCCATTCGACCTACATAGACTGCACAATCTCTCTCTATTTCTTTCAGCTCCTCAAGTGAAAAAATAACTGAAATCCGGGGAACAGGTATATCTGACCAACATATATAATGCTGAAAAAATGAGAAATTGCCTTTTAAATACATTTTTAAATTGTGAAATGTTATGATTATGAACTTACATTATATGTATTTCTTTTTTAACTTAGCAATGCTTCAAGATACTGAAACACAGTATCTCCACAAAGGATCTAAAATTTTTAATAATATCAACAGTTTTAGCATTTATATCATTAAAAGTAGGAGACAGAGGTATAATGTTCCAGAACTTGGTTCACAGGTCAAATTCTCAGGGTCCCTTCTTTTCCACTCAATTGGACAGGAATCTAAAATCTGATTTATACTAGTCATGTTCTAAATGCCTAAAATTTTGCTTTTCTGAATATCCAGATTAACTGAGCCCAAGTAGCTCAGTGATGAATGCATCTCTCCTATCAAAAGCTAGGTTTTGTTCACTTATATCCCCCACACATCTCCACTTAATAGGAACTGTCTGGAACATAACTAACACATATCTACAGGAGAGAGCTCTACACAAGAAAATATGGCCAGTGTACACCACAGAGTACCTATTCTCTAAGCTAAGTATCTTAGGTCTTTCTGTCCCACCTCAACCTCCCCAAATCTCTGAAACTGTTCTACTCAGTGCAGAAAGCAGATAAGTGAGCTTTAAAAAAAAAAGCACACAAACATTCTCACAATGGATTTCCTCCTCTGATGGTAAAAGCCAGAAGATGGGTCGCCCAGAGCTATGTTAGCCTAAGCAAAAGGAAAGAGCCAGCTGTTGAGAGCATTATCATGGAAAGTGATAAAATGTGACTGGCACTCTCACATAGATGGAAGATGATTGAACTATATCCTGGGGGAATGTTCTATCTATTAAGATACTGTGTTGGTGACTGATAAAACTGTAATTTATAATGGAAATGATGGCTGACACTGTTTTATAAAAAGCCCAGTACTACTGGCACACCTGAGTCATGGTTTGAGAGCGCTTATCAGAGCAGACTCAGGAGAACTAGCAGAGGGTTATCTCACTTGAGATATTAGGCTTATGCCTCATGTCTGATATTGAGCTGCTCAGCTCCATCAAGACTAGGTAGCTGTGATCTTAAAAAGAAAGACAATACTAGTTACTTGGGAAAGAAAAAATAGACACCTCTGTGGTTGTTTCACTGTTAGACATACATAGAGAAGAGGGAAGACACAACATAGTTTAACATGTTTTTCTTATCAAGAACAAGACTCATTCTGCAAAATACAAATAAACAGAACTATTTAAGCACTTCTTGGAAATGCAGTGAGAGAGCTGAAATACATGAGCTATGCAGAACTGAGTCAAGACCTGGTAAGCAGGCTTTTTTAAACCAAAAAATAGTAGTGTGAGTTGTGTAAAAAATGGAAGGCACTCGCTTTGAAGCCTAAAACATTTCTGCCTTCAATACAAAAGAAATAAATACAGCACGTGCACTAGATACGATAAATCTGATGCTGCTAAAAATCTGTTTTTCTGCAGTGAGGTGTTAGGAAGTAGAGTGGATAATCAGCTCACAAGCACCTGAGAGCAAGTAACTACCTTTCATAAATCAACATCCTACTTATACAATCGCAGTTTTCTATAAAGGAGTGAACTTGCTAAAAAACTAGGAACTTGCTCTAAAGAGACATGATTTTCTCAACATAATAGGAAAGAACCAAACTAAGACTTACCCTAGGACAACACAATTTCAGCAAGTTTATGGTTTTCCCGCATATGTATACATCATTAGCAATATGTTTAAGAAATACAGGTACGCAATCTTCTACTTCTTTTGAAATCAAAACATAACCATGAGTCCAGTAATGTTTATCTACATATCAAACAAAAAGATGAAGGTATATATTTTTAATTATTTAATTAACAGCACCAATTATATGTTAGAAGTCCTCCATATATATACTGTACCTCTGAAACAAAGATAATCCTCATTCACCTGGATCATAAATTCTCCATAAACATCTCTGAATACACCACTGTATACCCAATCATAGATAAATCTAAAAAAAAAATAAATTGTACAATAGTGAATATCAATCCTCTTGCCTTCTCAACTTTATGACAACCTAACATTAACTATATTCTTTAAAACATCAAAACACACAAGCTATGGGTAGGATAAAAACTAGCAATTAAGTGCCGTCACACTGACATTTAAAGAAACACAGAGAATTGTGTCTCTACAGTTTTAAAAGAAACCACCTTTATATAGGACATTTCAGTGACAATTAGTTAAGATGAAAGAACATTGCCTAAATTAAAACAATCTTTTTATTTCTGTGTATTAATTTATGAAGATATATTAAAAATTTTTAGAAATCTTTGCAGGATATCAAAAGCACACAGAGAGAGATAAGCAGGAAAGATTTCAGTTTTAAGAGAGGTAACTTTTGCAGCAAGAAACTGAAAGGGTGTAAAACGAAGATGCAATACCAAGCATCTTTTTTTTCCCCAGACCTAGAGAAATTTTTAAGATACATGCCATAATGAGAACTACTATTTTGGAATATTTATTCATGTTTTTTCATATTTTTTCTGTGTGAAACCAAACTTTTGAATTAAAAAATACAATTATCTGAGGCTATAGATAAAAAGGCTCAAGCACCAGAAACTAATGTTTTCTTATTAGCTGCAATACTAACACTGTTTCTAGATGTTGTGTCTGTGTAACAAAGAGGAAGCATTTAGCACAGGAAGCACCACTCAATTTTAAGGGGAGAGTGAGAGACCAGCTGTGTGGTGTTCACTGCTAGCTGAGTGGGTTAAACCACAACACGTTGTAAGTAAAAAGTTAAGAACTTTTAATGTGTTAAGTCTGATGCTTCTATGTTTTATTTCTATGTTTCTAATTTATTTCAGGTTAATAAATGAGTGGGATAACACTTTCTATAGATAATGGAGAAATGGAGACCGCCTTCCATGGCAGCCCTGATCGTATGTATGATTGATGTTATGATAAAGATCTGCAATAAATTTAAGAGTCAATGCTGTAAGTATCACGTACTAGTAAGTGCACTTTCATATTTTCTAGGTTCCTTGTGATGCCATGCCATCCTGCCCTTGGTATTTCATAAATCTGACTACCTTCTATAAATTGTAGGGGAGAAGCTGTGAATCTTCTGGTAAATCTGAAATTAAATTTCTCCAAAGAACATCTTATGTAGAAAGAAGACAAAAAAAAAGAAGGGTGGCCATGGGAAGAATCTTAAATTTACAGCATTTTGACAGATTTTCATTTTCTCTTTCTAGTATCATTATATCTATTAAGCATCACTGTAAACTGATGATGGACTACAGCTATAATCCCTAAAAATAGCTATTTAATAAAAATTAGCATCTCTTCAGAAGTATATAAACTAACAATTTCTAAACTGATGTGCACTTCTTAACAAAACTGTTGCAATCTGAAGATCTCTACTTCCTATTGTTAGTTATACCTACTTAATGAACAACATTTTTTTTTTAAATTTTTGCTTACTGAAAAGCCCTCAAGAAAAAGATGGGAAATAAGTATGAACTTCATCAGCTTGTGCAACACCCAGAGAAACCCGTTAGTTGACAGTTTCAGGATTTTGCTATAGGTATGAGACGAAAAAAATTGAAGTTTATCCAAGTCTTATATTTCAGTATGATTTTCCAGGACCAGCAGCAAGAAATAAGTCTTATTTACATGTATTTATTTCTAATCTAGTCACAAATGAAACCCTTATGTTGTTACTGAGCTGGAAAAGAGAGGGAAAGAAGGATTCAGCAAAATTAATTAATTTTAAAATTTATTTTGCAGATACAGCCCCATCTTACACTTTTTCTGTAAAAGTTAAAAACCATAACCATGCAGAGAACAGTATGGACGCACCTTGTGTATGGTTCACAGCTTGTCTTCAACAAAGACAAAAGAACTGGATAATGCTCATTGCTACAGTTGTTGAGAGCCTCTTTGTACAGATAGGAAAGCAATTTAACACCCTAAAAAAAAAGAAAAATATTCTAACATTAGGCAACAAACTTCACAGCAGCTTTAATAACAAAAGACTCATAAATACTAAGATTTACATGTTCTACTAGACACAAAAGACAGGATTTATCTCACTTCCTCTGTCTATCTGCAGTTAAGATCACTTTAACTGAGCTAGTTACCTCAAGCTCACTTTACAGTCACGGGAGGGAAATGGGTATGTTTAGAGTTGGATTAATTTGACTTGCTACAGATGTCTCCTTTAGAATGAAATGAAATGCACACTAAGGCTTATTTGGCATCCTTTGTTTACTTTAGGAATTGAAATCACAACACAAAATTCCAAATTTTAAAATATCTGGAGAAGGATGATGGCATTCTAATTGGAGGCCCAAGGTCATATCTTTGGTAGCAGAGAGACTAACAATAAATATTTTAATGTAAAATCTGAACTAATTTTGAAGAATATTAACATTGTAACCCAAACCCAACATAAAAACATCAAATTAATTATCACCGTAGGAAATGAAGCACCAGCTCCACCACTGATCCCCAGCGCTGTTGTTCCTATGCCACAAAGTTCAGCTAAATACCTAAAAAACAATATTAAAACATATGTCACAATTTCAATCAGAAATCTCTGAGATCACAGTGATGTGAACCGTGCTAAAGTTGAATATCATACAACCACCTTACTGTATCAATTGAATGATAAGAACGATAACAAAGAAACTGAATATAAAGACCTTACATGTTCTCCCCTAGAACTTTCAGAATATAAAAAAATCTTTCTATTAAAACAGAGGAAAAATACTGAAAGACTATGTCAGAATGCCCATGAATTACTGTCTCTTTTAAAAGTGTGTATGAAGAAACAGATTGTAATTTTTCTGCTATGAAAAGCTTAAATATTTGATATTATTCTCTTACCTCAACTGACGACCTAGTTTTCTGAAGAGAAAGCTGATTGTTAGAAGACTTAAAGTGGGAGGTGTTGACAAAACACAGGCTCGGTAATACTGAAGATACTTTCTCAGCCCACTTGTGAATGCCTAGCATCAACGGAAAACATTTAAAGTCTTACTGTTAAAGCTGTTCATAGCCTATCTGTGTCTCACATCAATTGCATCAGCATGAAAACAAACCGTTTACGAAAATAATTTGCATATGCAGGTAAGAGAGACTTATGTATCAATGTAAGGGGAAGGTAAGAGTTCATGCAACTTCAGACATTCCAATTAGCCAGACAACTCCTCTATACTCTTTATACATACAATGCACAGAGCTGTTACCCAGGCACTAGATAATAAAGCATCTTGGTTTAGCTTCTTTAAATTGCCTTTTGAGGAGCTCCTTGTCCATGAACAGCTATATGAACCTAGGGAAAACTGTTTCCTTACTTTCATGCCTGAAGTGGGTACTGGAAAAAACTCCTCTAAAACTTTTCCTAACAAGACAAGGAGAAAGACCTTCTTATTCAATTTCTGTTAACATTACTGTAAATCAAATATTCAGAAGGAATACATTTTCATAACCAATCTTAATTCTATGCGCTAGAAAGAGATGAAAACACCTTATATTACACAGTGTATGTACAGTTCAGCACAATATAGAGAGGACCGACAGGGAGAATTTATTTGCATCTAATTCTAAACTAAGAAAAAGTATTCAGAGCTATTAAATATCATATTTCTCTATTTCAGTTTTTATTTTTAAATATATATATTATATACATACTGTATTAAGAAAGTTCTTGTACTTTAATTTTATACATCTTAACGTATAAATATGTAATGCTTTTAAAAACATCTGAAAATGATATCCCTTTAGTCCTCAACAGAACATGACTAAACAAATCACAGTTAGGTAATGAAGACCTTTTATCATGTTTCAGTGCAAGCAAGCCCTAAGCACAGAGAGCTGTGATTTAAACACAGTGACACTGTTCATTGCTGACCTGGGATGAGCATTACACCTAAAATCCTTCACAGTTTTGCAGAATGCAGAAATTCCAGCTTTACATGAAATCGAAGTTACCTTCTCTACCTAAGATAATTGGCCAATCTGGAAGATTTAATACAATTGTTTTACCTGAAACACAAGTCCTTTGCTGTATGAAGAATCTAAAACCGGCTGAAGAGAAAAACGACTTAGTCGTGTGTAATAAGTTCCATACTCTGCAACTTCTGAGAGTAGATTGTGCATTGTCTCTGGTGAAGTTCCAGATACGTATACCCCCTCCTTTATCACAAATGTCTGAGCAGCCTAAAAGGATATAGGCAGGAAAAAAAAAAGGCAGATTCAAATATTTCATAGTTGTGTTCTGATTTAAAATAGCAAACATTTACACACAAAAATAACAGCAGACAAATTTTCAGTTTAGGTACTCCGGTGACTGAGACTATAAAGTTAGGACAGTGTGGTAAAAATATTCAATTGTAGCAAAAATTCAGAGTATGAACAGTATTTTCAAATACACAGAATAAGACTCATTATCTAATACCTTAAAGAAAATACAGTCTACAAAACTACTCACACATCTATTTTCAAGTACTCATGAAACTATTTTCACTTACAGGACTACAAACACTCTTAGCCTATTGCAGTACCATCATTATTGCAATATATAAATAACTGCCTTATTGCCACCAGGTCACATTACACTTTTTAACAGTATCTATAACTACAAGATCACAAAATAAATAAACATATTGAAGAGGAAACCTCTACAAATAAAAAAATACAAATATGTGACTAAGAAGCGCTGTTAATCTTTTGTACCTGATTAAGCGAAAATGTAGTGGATACCACACCAATGAGGACATTCAAGACATCCTTAACCAGTTCAGGTTCTTTCATTATCACAAGCTGTGGAAGCTGAAGGACAGTATTACTAAACAGTTGCAATTCCCCTTCTCGAAGTTTGTAAAATTTGTCAAAAGCTTCTCTCCCAGCTTCAGTAAGGTACGGTTCCTCTTTTTTACCAGGTGGGCTGTGTAGAGTAAACACAACATTACAAGGTGATTATATGAAAAGAAGGAAATACATCTTCTAAAGAAAAAAAGGCATTTCAGAATTTTACACAGCCAGTATTGACCACAGAAAAAGCTACTAGTAATATCATACAACTTCAAGGGAATGTGCATTCAGTCAACAAATGCACTGCCCAAACTCAGTACAGTGAAGCAACAGGTAGATAATCTGAACATCAGTTCAGAGACAGAAACCTTGACAGATAATTTCCAGCTTCTTTTGTGTCCTTCCTTGATGCAGTTTTTATGTTAGGAAAATGAGGTCAATTTATACTAGATTTCCAGGGTCCACATAATACTAATTTTCAAATATGTTACAAAACAATACACTCAAAATGCTACAATGACTTGTATTAACAAATCTGTTATATAATGACTTTGTATTACCAAATTTTAGCTCTTCCCAGTGAGGATTACTATCCTCTCCAAAACAATTTCTCCTTCTAATTCTTCAAAAAATTCTGAACTCTAGTAGCATGTATCACATGAAAGCTGCCAGGCATGGGGTCAATATTTGACTCTAAGATCCTTATAGTCTAAATGGTAGCAAGATAAAACTGTCTTGTACTATGAACAAAGCTAGAATCTGCTACAGTGGCTTTCAAACATGAGCTCAGGGAACTTATGAGTTTCTGAGCTTCTCAGGCTCAGAGTTGAAAAAACACTGTAACAGACACATCACAAGATTATTACTTAAAATTACAGAAAACATATAAAACAAACCTTCTCCAAGAATCAGGTACACCACTGTCCATCAAGAACGTAAAGAAGATACCTGCCATACTTTTTTTTCTTCCATTTTAGGGAAGCTAGGAAGCTTGAACAGGACTATATAGAGCCTTCTCTCAGGAGGTGCAACTTCTACTCAACAGCCAAAAGAACTACAAGTCTAACTACACCATTAATAAATCTAATAATTTCTGATTTGGTTACAGACAGGAAAAAGGAATACAGTACTGTACAACAGTGGGAGATAAGGGTTTAACTATTCTAGTGCATTATCTTCAGAAACTGAAAATATGGAATCACTTTGGACTGAGATAAATTGCAAAGTGCATAAGAAGTCAGATTAGTTAGAAGAATGTTGCATTTCACACAGCAAGAGTTCCCATAATCCCTTCAGTGTTTTTGACAAAGATTATTTTAACTCTTCCTATGAAACAGCTGCAGTCTAAGAACTAGTTTGCTGAAACTGCACGACCTTTCTTCCTTTCTCAATCGTTAATGCAGTATATTGAGTTCTGTGAATATGCACATTTCACTGCTTATACTGAGGTCACACGATGAAATGCACCTTCATATATTTGCATATGACACATAGTAAGTTTGCCAGTAACATCAGACACATACTATCCAATTCTTTCCCAACATCTTCGTTTGCTGGGTCCATATGTAAGCACCGCATCCCACAAGTCTATGTCTGGAGTAATGCTTGGCTCTGACTGAGAATCAGGAGTCAGATTGGATGCTGACTGGAATCCTTCATCTTCTGACTGGTCTATACTTTGGGGAACCTGTCAGGAAGAGTTCAAATGTTATATATGAAAACATTTTACTGAAGAAACTTATGCTAATAAAGAAGATGTTCTGCTATCATTTGTGATCAAGTGACTCTACATGACTCAACCTGTGTCGTCCACCCTCCCTTTAAAGAGCTATTTTAACTTTTTCTTGTAAGCACTCTTTTAATTTGATAAGCCTTTATGCGTATTAATGCTTATACAACAACCCCCATCAAAATAATATACTAAGTTTGTTGGTGCTAAACTTGAAATTTACTCCTTTGGTAAGCATATAACTCTACAAATTGAGAAACTGAGGTCTGAATATTCAACAATATGTAACACTAATAAAATCATACTGCTCAGTATTTCATTTGAGCAAATGATCCAGGCCCTGATTCTTCAAAATTGTAAA
The DNA here is from genome assembly GCF_000699245.1 of Pterocles gutturalis. Taxonomy (NCBI): domain Eukaryota; kingdom Metazoa; phylum Chordata; class Aves; order Pterocliformes; family Pteroclidae; genus Pterocles; species Pterocles gutturalis. Next base: position 43,056 of record NW_010121047.1, read on the forward strand.
CATTTTGCTAACTATGACTAACATATTTTGTTCCCTTATGCTTATTCATATGCAGAAAATCTGCAGGTGTCCAAACAGCATATATGTGACATCCTCAACTCCCACTCAACAGGAGCTGCATGCGCAGAATAGTACGCAATTTTAGTAAAAGGCAATCACACCCACATAAAAAGCAGCATCTTTTTCAGTCTGATGGAAAGAGTACAGCACTTACTCAAAAAGGTTCTGTGTCTCCTCAGTTACAACTTATATCCATATGTGTACACTGAATGGCACAGGGGTTTTCTTTTTTAATGTGTCTGGCTTCAAGTTTCAATTAAGACCCTGAGTTAAGGGAATTGCAAAAGCTATCCATATGTTAAGCAGAGGGAACAAAACGAAGATTAAAAGTACAGAAGTATAAAAAAACCTACCTAAACACAGTAAAAGTGGAAAGAAAGAAAAAATCCAACATGTTTATCTAGTACCTCTATGAAAAAAAAAAAAAACCCACAGCAAAAAAACACCAGAATGGATGTCAAAAAGGAAAAAAAAGATACAGTAGAAACTGTACACACTGAAAAGGTAAAAAGACAGTGGGAACTAGGAGGTTCAATTAAATATAATAACCGAAAAAGATGGTTTAAGATACAACAAGCCAAGAAGAAAATACCAGTTAGGTAACGTAATCTGAACAGCAAAACACATACATTCAGACAGGAGTGCTTATGCAGTACAGTTGAACAGTAATGAGCAGGCAAAATCACAAAGGAGATCAATACACCAAGCAGGCAAAAATGCAAGCAAAAGATACTAGGGTGGGGAAGGCACAGATATAGCTGATGGCTTAGCTTCACAAAGCCTATGGCCACATGATGGCTCTTCACACAGTCATAGGACAAGACCATTCTATGCCCAAAAAGCTTATCTCATTCTCTGCAAAGGAAAGGTTCCCTGCTCCATCTTAAATTCCAACACTATATGCTTGTATTAGAAACTAAATAACTACCTATATTTTAGACTGTAGTTTTAAAGTGGCATATTGAAAGCATGCATACACTCTTAAGTCTAAAACAAATGATACCATACTTTAATTGCAAGTCCAGACAAATCTGCATTGTCAGGCACGGGTGGTAAATCCAGCTTGATGTCCATATCATACGTACGGCTATGGACAAGAGCACCGAAGAGCGAGACCCGTGTTTCTTTCTCAAACTTGTCACCAGCAGGGTAGTTCTGCGAGAACAGGCCTATGGCAGGGAGTCCAGTGCCAGGTGCAGCCTCCATTATCTGCAGTGTCTTTTGAATTGTGTCATTGAACTGACATTCTTCATTTGTTATTAGAGACTGTATATCAGCTTCAAATACACTTACATCATAATAATCATAACCCTGATATTTGACGTTTCTCCCAACATACTTGTTGTTCAGAAAATAGTCCTTTTTTTGTGGTACAAGCTGAGGAGGACCTGTTCCGGCAAGCTGTACTAAGAGATCCAAGACAGAATTAACTTCAGTAAATGGTAAGCATTCAGCTGTTTCCAGTTCTTCCACAAGATTCTCCAGTCTATCTGCTTGAGCACCTAAGCCACCAACTCTCAAGTTGAAAGACAGCATCAAAATTTTGTTTTTCACTGGAAGCCTGGAAACGCTTGATTGCAGCTTATGAGCCTCGTCTTGAAAAAGATTTATGAACAGGGCATTATAAGCAACCTTTTTCAGATTTTGCTTAGCCCTTCTCTTGCTGATCTTCTGCCTGCCCAGGTGGACCTTCCACGGCAAACCTGTCAGGTGTGCTTCACACAAATCATTGAACAACTGGGTGACGCTCTCCATTTCAAATCAAATCATTGGGCTACAGCAATTACAGCCTAGGTCTCTGGTTTCATGTGAAAACCTGAAAAATATCAGGAGAAGGAAGAAGCACTTGTAACATGCGTATGAGAAACTGGTGAGTATGTCTGAACTTAAAGTGAGACAGCCCAAGAGGAGAGAGAAGAAAACAGACCTAGCACATATTTAGGACATGAGCTATAAAAATACTATGACTCTGAACACAAGCAAAGTGATGGCAGTACAAGCTTAACTCCAGACGCCTGATTTTGCTCGGCAGACTGAAATAGAAAGGAGATGATTGTCCTGATCTAATACATTATTCATGGGGGTACACCTCCAAAAGCTTTACCACTCTGGCTCTCTTCAAGAGACATCCGCCACCTCCCTGTCACCAGCGCAGTGCCCTCAGCAGAAGCTGCGGGCCAGGCAGCGAGCGAGTACGCAGCTGGAGATGAGAGGTACCAACGAGGAGTACCAGGGAGTGAGGGGGACCAGCGAGAGGTACCAGAGGGGCACCTGCTCAGCCGGGCAGCGCCGGGCCGGCCTGCACGATACCCGCCACCCCTGCACC